>NW_006799944.1:4459275-4460585 GCF_000485575.1 Poecilia formosa | reverse complement strand
CTCTTTGTGACATCAATTTGTGTGATGTCACAAAATGATGTCACAACCTCAGCAGAACAACTAGAAAACTGCTGAAGTTTGAATAAAAACAAACTTTATGGCTGAATGCTAGTCTATGGGCCAGAGGGCAAAATTTGACATTTTTGTCCATTTCAGGGTGGCAAAGTCTATCGATATTTTTTGAAAAGATACATATATCTAGTTAATATTTTGGTATGATAGCCCTTCCAAAATGGTAGCTGAGTCATAGTTATCAGCTCATGAAGTACTAACCCCTTTGGAAAAATTCTGCTTCTTGAGACTGGTGTATGTCTGGTTTAGGCTCATGGTATGGGCATTTGTCAAAGGTCTATAATATGGTATGTGGCATCTTCTTAAAGGGGACACTCTTGGCTTTCATTTAAACCAGGTTTTGAGTCTCTCTGACCAACACAGAGGTCACTAGAGCTCGTTAAACCAAAAATAATACACATTTTCCACACCTTTTGAACAAACTAGATGCATTTCTCTTATCCCAGTGGTATCCAGGGACATCAGGGACACATCTGTACTTAGCTTCACCCATCTTCTCATTAAATCTGACTCCAGCTTTTCAACTGAAGTTAAAAAAAAACTTAAAATGGTTGAACTTTATTTATTTTGGAGCATCATAGTTAGGTAGGGTGATAACAAATATAAATGCAACACTTTCCTGAACTTTGCAAGATTTGTGAAATTTGTGTATTCTTATACTTCAACTGTTGCATCTATCTTAAGGAAAGCTAATAAAATGTAGAAACAGTAAGTACTGGATTCGTTAGGACAGGTTTATAGGAACTGTTTGATGTAGAAAAATCAGGCATATTTGAAATAAAATTCCTCATTTACATTTATTGTTTACTCTATAGCGCCCTCCAGAGGCCTTTTTTCACCTCCTTCACCATCCTGGTCTAAGGTAATGCTCAGGTTCTCGACTGTTCATATTTGCAGGTTTATCTCATGATCCCTTGGTGACTTGTACCCAATTACAATGAGCATGAGCTAGCATTAGCATTGCAGCACGGTTCTGAAGCTAATAGCTACTACAGAATGTTCGAAAAGTAGCAATAATGACTTCTGTTTCCATGGTTGTGGGATTTCATGATCCACTTATTTTCATGCATGAGGGAAACCAAAAATTTTTGATGGTTTTCAACCAGTGTCGCTTTGGACATTGCTTGGGTCCTTGCGTAAAAACGAAGTCAAGAGTCGGTTTTGAAGGGTGTTAAAATCATAAGTGCTCTGCTTCAAACATATTTATATAATCTAAAATATCCCATTGTGTTTCATTA
>NW_006799944.1:4403029-4458964 GCF_000485575.1 Poecilia formosa | reverse complement strand
GGTGATCGGTATCGGTGATTGGTATCGGTGATCGGCCCTCATGGGTGATCGGTATCGGTATTGGCAGGAAAAAACCTGATCGGCACATCTCTATAAATAACCCATCGAATGTAAAAAATGTTTTAAAATGTTATGTGGTATATCGTGAAAGAAAGTATTTTAGATGTGAAGCATTTAGTCACCAATAAATGTAGATCTGAGTCCGTTGCTACACTTGGGTTTCTGACATGATCTATGAAAACAATAACTTCAGTTTTTCTTTTTACATTAATCTGATCTGGCGCTCTGGTCCATAAATCATTTTGACAATATATGAACATAATGCAACAAAACGTGTTGGTGTTGTGCGACGCAAGTACAAAATGTTGGTAAGAGGTGGGATGTGATTAATATGGTTACCGAATTATTTAGAGGCTATGTAATAAATCGTCATTTGAAACCTTTCTAAATTTGGTGTCAGTGCTGAGATGTGGCTAAAACCTTGCTCGTTGCTGAAGTAACCATTTTTCCCAATGATTGTTGCAAAAGATTTCGGGCTGGGCATGGACCTGTAGTGACCTATTGCCAGGCATACACTTTGGGCTGATTTAAAGGTCACTGTAGTTTCTCAGGCTCGAGGAAAATTGATTTTCAGTCATGATCAATTTCCTTCAGACACACAACCAAGTTAAGATCAAATTAAAATCTAAAATAGAAAACAATCAAAAGGCAAACTGCAAGATGAGGCCTTTATAGCTGAGTAAAGTAAGCTTAATAAACAACATATGTCTTGAGATGTTTTTAGATGGGTTTGTAGATCCAGAGAATACAATTTTCTAACTTAGTTAAAATGTGACATGTTCCATTAAAGCAACAACATGAGGTAAATGTGAGCTCAGCTTTGACCTGCCTTTTTAAATGACCTCCTGTTCTAATGATCCACAATAATTTTTGACTAAGAATTATATGTTCCAAGCGTAGTCTTTCTGTCATGTGACATAAAACCATTTATTATTCCTCAAACCCTTCTATAGAAGAACTCTCGTTTGGACCGAGCCCCCTCTGGCCGCTTGGAGAACTGCACCCCGAACCTTGCTGCTTGGCCACGAAACAAAACTGCAACATCAAGATAATTTCTGCGTGTTTTCATGCTGAGCAGAAATTAATTGAGCCGTGTGTGTCCACCGCCGAGCTCTCCTCTCCGCTCTGCTCCGAAGAAGCATATTTAGGTCAGGGAGATTTGGGTTGGTGGAGAAGCTGGAGAGCTTGTTCGAGAGCATAAAAGCTGCCCTGAACACCAGCTGGATGGACTGATAGCGCCACAGAGCCATTTATCCTCTTTAGAGTACTTTGTGGATCTGCATAGCAAGAAGCACCTCTGCCTCTGCTGCTCCTTCTGAGGTGACCGTGGTACACATCTACTCCACTGTTTACTTCTTTCAGCCACAATCACATCATAAGAACAACAGTAAATGTCTTGCAGTCAGGGCTTTTGGTCATAAAGGTGCGTCAAAACAAATTAGAATAATGTATTAAGTTATGTTATTATGATTAAACTTATCTTATTAAGTGTGCCTTGTAAAATTTTGATATTCACACAGAGTGATACAGGGAATTTTATTTCTGTCGACTGCGATATAGCTTGGAGCTAATGAGATGGATACAGAAATGTTATGACAGGCTTTTGGCGCTCTCGGCAGGGAGGGAAGCACACCGGAGGTGAAGAATTGCAGCCCTGTAAAACGAAGCCCATTCAAGATTTTAAGGGAGATTTACAAGGTGTGGACTGCTGCTGCAGTCAGAGTTTCAAGAGTTTCATTCCTTACGTCGGGGCGATTCTTGATTTTATTTTTAATGTTCAAATTGTCCGAGAGACAAATTTCGATGTTTTCATTTACTGCAAGCCATAATCATTCAGATAAACATGGAATTGCAATCAGTCCATTTAATATATGGCTTTCAGTTTTTTAATCCAAATCACTTGAATACATTTTTTTATTGATGTTCTACTTTATTGAGATGCAACGCACCTTTATAAGATTTAGGCTTTTTTTTCTCTCTCTAAGTAGCTCAGCAGTCCCTTTGCTCTAACCTTTCTGTGTCTGTGCAGTCTAGACGTTTTCCACTGCGTGATCCAGGTTTCGTGCTCAGAAACAGAACCCTTACGCTTCACTAGCAGCTCGTTGGTGTGAACCGATGAAGCCAGTGAAGTTCGTATTGGCAGCTCTTTGCAGCCGTAATTCCCCTGCCAGATTTGCGAAGAGAAAGGCACCTTTTCTTTTTCACATCGGTATCTGCCACACAGTAAACGCTGAGAAGTCCTGGCTTTGTTACCTTGCGGCTATTTTTGCTCAAATTTGCCCGGTTAGTTTTCAGCGTTTCCGATAAAGCCAACTAAATAGAAATGCACGAGTCCTTAAAAAGAATAACATTGATGAGAAAATCCCCCTCTTTATTCCTAAATCCTCTTTTTGTTAAGATGTCATTTACTGTAGTAATCGTGCCTCAAGCACCACTTCTGATTATCCTGTTGTGGAGCCCTCTTTCTGAGTGGAAGGTGAAAATGAACATTCCCACCTCTCAATTAAAGCTGTGGCGCCAAACGGTGCATTTGATTTTTATCGCAGAGCGTTAATAAGTTTTGTGTCTGTGATAATGAGCGCATAATCCACGCTTAGTGCAGAACGCTGACCGGCAGTGTTTCACTGTGGATCATGAAGCCCAGACAGTGATTTACACTCGATTGTTAGGGTGGCACTTTTATCTTGGCAGCGTAACTCGCAACAGAAGCCAACAACTTCATCATAAGCTGAAGTTTCCTGTGTATTGTCGGACCTAAATATGCACTTTTTCTATCAGGCTTATTCAGTATTCAGCTAATTCTGAAAACCCACAAACTTAGCTAAGATTGTTTTTTTGTTGTTTTTTTTTTACTTTGTATGGGTGTTTTGATCATTGTCTTGTTTTGAACAGTTTTCATTTAGTTTATGAAGGATGGGATTGTTTGCTCTTGTGCATTATGTCAATTTGCTCATCTCCAAATGGACCGCACACCGTGTGTAGTCGGTGTGATGAAACACAATGGATGATTGATCCACGCGGAGGATTCGCACATCTGCTGTACTCCACAGGGGGAGTTTTTTTTTTCTTCTTTTTTTTCTGTGTGGGACGCCCAGCCCCTTTCAGCAGCTCTGAGATGTGGGAAGCTACAGTCGGGTCACAGTTTGGAAACGACAATTCTCAAACACAGCTTTCTGCGGCATTGCGTCATATCTGGGCCTTTTTCTCAAACCACATCAAACGTTTCTAAAGGGGGAGGCCTTCTGTGTGGTAAACGCTGGTTGTTCACATGGCCTCCGGTTGATCCAAATCATCGTTTTCCCTGCCTTGATGTTTCCTGGCACCTGCGGACTCCACATGTGACCTAAATTAGATGCGATGATTGAAAGTTTAACACGTTTTTTTTTTTTTAAAGTGAGAAGCTGGAGCGCTGGTTAAGAAGAACCAAATAAACAACAGCCCTGCAGCACAATGGTGCAGCTTTGATGGCAGAACAGAAGTCCCGGCATGGAGGGGCTCATAGCAAACAAACAAGCAAACAGAGGAATCTGGTTCAGCTGCTGGTGCAGCTCAGTACAAATTCACACTGTGCCCTATAGACAGACGCCCATTCAGAGTGTTGTATTTGCAATTATATGCTTCGGATTCACATTAATGTTGCTGTGATCCACCATAAGTCATCGCTATAGGCTGGAAGGTGACCTCCATCACACTATTGTGGACCTGTTTTGTCTTTCAGTGACATACGACAAACTGCGTCAGGTGGCCAAAGCTCCTGCGTCAGCTTGCTCTGTGTCAGATATAACAGCATATTGAGTTTGATCAGAAAGAATGTGGCAGTTTTTGGGGTTTTTTTTGTAGAAATTTGCAGACACACCATTTGCATTTGTGTAATACGGATGTGAAATGACATACATTTGTACCGCAAATTTTCTTTTTCCATTCGTCAAGCACACGTACCACACAAATGCAGCGTTTTAAACTTGGAACACATGAAAAGCGTTTGTGCTGAACTTCGAGTAACAACACCAACGCAAACGAGAGGATGAGGACTCAAGACTGCGCTTGAAGTCTACCAACTGAAAACATTAAGCGTTAAAATTTTGGTTATGTTTCTGCAATAACGGAGCAAAAATGCGCATCAAGCAAAAGCTTAATCTCAACACTTATTCAGCTCGCCTTAATGAAGTCGAGCCGAAAGTAAACATGATCAGTACTGCAGAAAAACCGGCTCAAGTCTAAATCCAGATGCCTGAAGCATTTGACCATAAAAGTCTTAATAGCAGCAGACATGTGACCACACACTGCTACCGAGAGGAATACCTTAGTCCCACCGGATTCACTTGTGTGGTGCATTTAAGAACAAATCGTACAATGAATTCTCTACATTCATCTAAGACTTGTCGGCAGCGTTATGATACATTTACCATTTGTGAATGGCTTTGTTGTTCCATAATTGTCTTATTTAAAAATCAAATTCAGTCTTTCCACTTTTTAAAATGTCAGAACATCTTGATGAACGTCATGAGTTATTGACTGAAACTTTATTTTGTTGAATAGAAATGTCCTCTTTTTTTTTTCTTTTTTTTTTTTGAGTGGAACGCTGCGGTGCTTCTGAGCCAAAACTAGTGAAGATAAAGCCACGTTCTTTCAGAGCAATCATGGACGTGGTTGATATAAATCTTAATTTCTTCACAACCTACTGATCGCAAACCACCTCTGCATCTATGAGTGTTTTTAGTTCAACCTGTTGCTGCTGAGGTTTGGTGCATTCGGTTTTTGGTTTGATCACCAGCTGATTTCTTCGTGCACCTCAAAGTCACAAACAAACTAAAGCAGTGAAGGAAAGATATGGATGCCGGTTCCAGTGTCCGTCCTTTGGACATCATCTGATTGCAACAGGCCTAAACCGACGGGCTCAGTTTTAGACGGACTGAGGCATCAGTAAGGATCTCGGATTCCCTCCCTTCTGACTTTCATCAGCAGCAGCTTGACTGCTTCACTTTTGAGAGCAGCCTGACAGTAAACGCTCTAATCATCTTTTTCTTCAGCCGTTACATCATTTCTGCACAACAAAAAGCAGAGACGTTCAACAGCCGCAGACCCCTGGAGAGGAGATCAGCGTGGCAGGGTAATGAGTGTGACCGTTCCCTCTGTACATTTTTGTCTTTAGATGTGACAGGCTGACACATCCACCGACAAATTCGTTTTTTGGGGGAGGAAAACTTGCTAACCATTAGACAGCCTTGAATGTTTTCAGCAACATTCTGAGCAGCAATTGATCTATGACACTTTTTAATCACTATGTGCATCTTTATATTACTTTCCTTTGAGTTATATGTCGCAGGAAAGCTGCATGAAGTGATCAAAAAGAAGGGTTTTTTTTTTATCTCGTGCTCTAGTCAGCTGGTGATAGAGCTGTTGCGACGTGATGAATGCTAAGCCAATTCAGACAAACTGTTGAGTCACAGAGGAGTGTGTCAGCACCGAGGCCTTCTATCTGTTTCTGGCCAAGATGTAATTCATACCAGAGGGAGGGTGTGGGAAATGGGGGGCGGTGATGGATGAGGGCCGTGCAAGAGAAGGACGAGGCATGAAATAGAATGAGGATGAAGGACAGAGAAGTCCTGGCCAGCCCGAGGAGGGGAGAGGAGAGGGTGAGACAGAGATGGAGAGACTGGGAGTGTGGCGAGAATGAGGGTCAGAGAGTCACTAACCCGCTCTCAAAATTTGCTGATGTTTGCTGCTCGGCGCAGCACTGTGATATCTCGCTTAAATTTACATTTACTCAGACAATATGAGGTGAGAGTCTTCTTTCTCAGCTGTTTGACCTGTCAAGGCCAATGTGTCAGGGAAGGACAGAATGTGGGGGGGAGAAAAAGACAACAACAACAACCTTCTGATAAAATCACAACAGTCTGGTTGCAGAGTCTGTTAGAGTTTATAACACAGCGCCTTAGGAAAGTAGTCAAAGCCTTGGGTTTGATGTGAAAGAACAGCATGAACTGTGGCTTGCGTTTGCCTTCTCAACCTCTTTACTCTGTCACCCTCATATAAAATGCATTGTAATCAGCTGCCTTCAGAAGTACAAAGAGTAAGCCAGTGTGTAATTTAACCCCTGTGTGTTCCAGCTGTTTGAAGGCTTTTGTTAGAGAACATTAGTGGACAAAGAGTATCATGAAGATTGAGAAACAAAAGAGACGGAGCAGAAGCAGGTATCCCTACTTTTATCATCTTTTAACATCTCATGGATCAATGTTCAAGTCATCTGAAAATTATAGGAGTATAAAATCTGTGATCCACCCAAGGCAAGGCTGTCCATCTGAATCAACTAGCCAGGCAAGGGGAGCATTAGTTCAGGTGCAACAAAAAGCCCTTTTGTAACTCCGGAAAAGCTACAGAGAGCCACAACTCTGTCTTTTTATAGGGCAGCTGTCGCTCTTGCACGCATCAAGTTTGATTTTATTGAAAAATGGCAAGAAAAAAAAAACCTTTTGAGCGTTTGAGGTTATAAGGCAAAGCAAACGTGTCGCAAAAGTTGCTCCGGTCAGGCAAAATTGTTTTTGAGCCGTTTCTCTTATAAAGAAAAAAAAAACATTTCCGGGGGAATATTGTACAAAAGCCTCCCTTTTATACAATATTTAATACTTGCTCCAAATTTAAGTATTTCCGCCTGCACTGTGCTCTGCCACGCTGCAGAAGAACGTCTGTGACGGTGGATGAAGAGGTTGCCACCACGCTGAGATAGAAAAACCCAGCAGGTGGCTTGATTAGCAATTATTTATTTTCCATCTTATTTCGAGACTTTAGCTCAATCAGATCCTCTGCAGCGTTATAGTAATGTAAATGTAATTACTTCACCGTTCATATTTAAGCCTCAGAAGAACCCTCCATCCGCTGTGTGGCTTTTCAGCTTCGTTCCTAATGACCTTCCAAATGGTTATCTGTACTGGGAGCCCTGCTGCGGAGCTGCGATTTACTGCTGAATTGTGAATAAATGAAGCTTTCGTTCCGGCTGCGAGCTGTCATGATGTGTTTGAGAAATGTGGGATTGTATTCACGCGTGCACACATGCTTTCATACAGTACTCTGTGCCACCCCGCTATCTCACACACACACACACACACACACACACACACACACACACACACGGAGTGAAGAGAACAACAAACAGACTCATCCGTCATTGGGTCATGATGATGGAGGCAGCTTAAAGGTGTCCTTCCTATCTTACTGTCCATTTGTTGCTTTCTTTCTTGTCCATTAGTTTTGCTTCCCCCCCTCTCCTCCCTCCTCTGTGCGTCCACTGCTTTCTCTCTTCCGGACCGTTCTGGTGTGGCCTGACCTTCTTTGGGTCATCTTCCTGTCTGCAGCGGGCCGGTAGGGGAGAGGGGCCGGCTGTTCTCGGGGCCAGCCAGATGGCCGGGTCTAGTCCGGGACCGGGGCAAAGCCCACCGGCCAAACTGGTAGCAGACAGGAGCCCTGCGGGGAGCAGTTTCCCCAACGCTGCTGCGCCTCAACATGGTCAAAAACTGCTAATTATCCTCTGGCAGACAGGTGAAGGAAGGGTCCTGGATTTAATGTTAAGGTTCTGGCATAAATTTCGAGTCGCGGGCGATGATGATTGCTTCCGATGTTCTTTTGTTAGCGGGTCTTGTCTGACAGGAGGCTTCCCTGGAAACGGGTGAAGATGATTCGAGTAGAAAAGTCAAACCGATGACAAGGAGGTTTGACAGCAGGGGAGAAGAGCTGGTGGGGTTGAGAGGCAGCATGTGTGAAAAGTTTGATAGGAAATGACTGGAGTGGCTCCTATTCTTGGAGTGGAGTCAAACCGCACCCCACCATTCCCCCTACATCTTCCTGCTTCTGCTACATCAGCTGCTGAGTTTCAGCGTGATGCGCATCAGTAGCAGGAGCGCCATTTATTCCTTAAAGAACTCCCCGTAGCTTGTGGATGTTCACCCAGCGATCCATTCATCTGCCGTACCGTGTAAAAGCTTCTCACCCCTTAAGCAATTTGTCATGTTACATCTACAAACACTGGTGTATTCTATTGACCTTTTATGTGATAGACCGTCACAAATTAGCACATAATGGAGAACTGGCAATTTGAACTTTAAAAAAAAAAAAAAAGTGAAAAATGTTCTTGGGAATGAATTAACGCTCCTCTACTTGGTTACCTCTAAAAAAAACCCCATTGCGACAAATTGACTTCAGATGTCGCATAGTTAGTGGATAAGATACAGATGTTAAAAGTAATTCTGTGCACATAAATACATTGGCAAATGCTTTACGATTTTGTCAGAGGCCATTAGAGGAACAAACCACATTATGAAAACGACAGAGGAAGTGGGTAAAAGGTTTTTGAGGAGTTTAAATCAGCGTTTCATTACAAATCTATATGACAATGTAAAGTGCACAAGTCGTGTAGGGGAAACGTCAAACGTGGAAAAATCATGTTTGAGTCCAAAATGTAGCTCTTGACCAAAGTTTAAAACGCTGTTTGGTAGAAAATGAACACGATGATCCCTGTTACACCGTTCCCAAGGTAATACATGGTGGTGGTGGGATCGTGCTGTGGGGATGCTGACCCTCAGCAGGAAGCTGGTCAGAGTTGTTAAGACGGGAAACCTATGAGGGGATTCAGTGGACATGAGACGTTTTAGCTGCAACGAAGTAGTTCAGATTAGAGTACATGTCAGAATGGCCCAGTCAAAGTCCAGACTTAAACTCAGCTCAGAATCTGTGATAACACGTACTATTTTGGTGTTCAGAGACATTTTCCATCTAACCTAGCTGAGTTTAGGATATTTAGCCAAAAATGGGTAAAGACATAACAACTAAGCACGCCCCTGTTTAGCTCTATCATGAAATAGTCCATACAATACCGTAAGGTTTGCGGTTTTAATATGAAGAAACGAGTCAAAGGGGCGTTAATACTTTTGCGGTTCATTGTATCATCCTGTAAGGTAACCCTAGTGCTGCTTGACTCGGCCACTCTCCAATCACCGCCTGCATTCAAATGAGCTCATCTTGCTGACAAGTTACAGCGGCGGCCGTTATCTGAGTGGTCATGTTGAGGGAGACCAATTAATCCTGGCGGGGCAACAAACGACGCTGCTCTCCTGCAGCGCAGCTCCCCGCATTTCTGCCCCATACGTCAGGCGCCGAGATGAAAGAAAGGTCTGCCTGTGCGACATTGCTAATTTAAGGGATTATCACCTGTTCCACCAAAGGCACATTAATCCTAATCCTGTTTTAACCCCTTTGATCTGAAGTCAGAGTGATTTAAGGGGTGGACTGACCTAATCCCCCTCACAACATCCACCAGAAACATACAGGTGCCTGATTTGCTTTGTGAAAAGTCCAACCGTTCTCCCGTTGCTTCCTTTAGCATTCTGTTTGTTAGCCCGCACAGGGACTGAGTTATTAGCAAATCCTTTTGTGCATCACTTCTTTCATGCCACTTCAAGAGTTGTAAATTCTTAGTTGATGTGCTCTCTAAGGATTAGATTAGTATGGGTAGGAAAAGCTGTCATTGACATAATAAGCCTCAAGTATTAAAGTATTATAGTGTGGTAACTGATGAGAAAAAAAAAAATTACTGAAGCAAATTCAGGCAGCCTCTGCTGCAGTCTGGTTTTAGTTAAGCTTTGCTTATTTTTTCTTTTCGTAATCAGTATTTTTTTTTCCCCTTCCTTTAATTACTGCACCGAACGGAAAAGAGAAGCTTACAGAAGACCTTTAAAGGAAGATAAATATTTGCAGTTATTTGCTGTTAATTGTTGTCTGTTCGGGAGATAATCTGTCATAAATTGTCCTTTTAATGCTTTAATGTGCTTGTTATGATTACCAGATTGTGGCGTGCGACTCGAGTGTGCGTGTGCATATGTGAGGGGGTGTAACACATGGAGACGTTTGATACGAGAGGGAAAGCAAACAGAGACTGTGGGAGAATGTTAGATAGACTTGGTGTGGTGATGACGGTGGGAAGAAAGGTAATTGAAAAAAGAGAGGAGTACGTTTGGTTTTGGGGGTTTTTCTAAATGAGGGACTGGAGATGGGTGGGTCAGACCGCAGTGTGTGTGCGTGCGTGTGTGTGTGTTTGTGTGTGTGTGCATTTGTGAAATCAGATAGACACAAACACATGCGAATTCATTGTCCTGTTTCCATCTTTGTGTTTAGCGTATAGAGCTCGGAAGGACCACACAGGATCTGTGCCTCATGCGTCGGAGTATGTGGCAACGCTATCATTATTGATCCTGCCGCAGACGTCAAACCCCAGCGCCTATGTAACTGCCTCTCTGATTGAAACAGCATGCTGGAGCCCGTTTCATCCGTGTCCAAAACCGCTGAATTATTAAACACAACTCTGAAGCAGAGGTCCCTCGCTTTGCCTAATGTCGTAACACAAATCTACTGTAAAGCGCCTCCAGGGGATAAACAGGCCTTTCTTCATTAGTGTGATTGGGAGAAGAAAAGGAAAGAGGCGAAAATTAGGGGGGGAGAGGACTTAAGAGAATGAGGGGATTTTAATCATCTGTCTTAATCACTCACGGTGGTGTGAAGAGTTGCTGATTAAACTGCGAGAAAAAGGACTTTCAGAGATGTTTCTTATATTCGGATCCTTTCCTTTGATACATAATATCAAAATGGGAGATGAAGTGGGCTGTTTAGAGACTCCAGATAGTGTGGAAAGAGAAACTCTGCAGAGCCAGTGACCTATTCACAACTGTTCATCATGTTGTTTCTCTTGTCATTTTTTTAACCCAAGCATTACATAGTACTACTACCTTTTTTGTATTTTTTTACTTATAATAACACAAGACGTTTTACTGTCGCTTCTCTTTATTCTGAAGATTGAATATTCAGTTCCCAGTATGGCTGCTGGTCGTATAGCATGTAGTGACCGTGGCTGATTCACCGATCTGTTTGTATACATGGTGGTAAACATCTCTTAAGGGAGTTAGGCCCATGAAGATACCTGTAGCAGAAGTAAATTACAATTTATTATTGATCAAACAAGAAGTTTGTTTCTGTCAGGAAATAAAACAAATAATGCAAAAGGAGCATCTTTTTTTATTTTTATTTTTAAAGACTAGTTTTCATTAGATAATGGTTTATTGGAAATTATTTATGCCCTGCTCAATAACCAATGGAAATCTTTTTTTTTGCCCACATTACAATAATTAAATCTTTCTTATCCTTGCTGAGCAGCTTTCTGCATGTTTCCACTGGTATTTTGATTATTTATCTTTGACAATTATCCATCACCTTAATCTTCAGCTCTCTCTGCAACACAGATGCACAATGTTCACTAAAACTCTGTATTAACACACACACTGAGGAAAATTAAAACATTTTTTTTTCCTGTAACCGCTTTCTTATTTGCTGTGTATCAACCATATTGGATTTTGAAATCATTAGCCATGAGAAATCTGACTTTACGACTCTCAGTTTCAACTTCAGGTGGCATTCGTTGATTTTTTTTTTTCATCTTGAGTAATTTGGATTAATAACTTGTAAGTGGAAACATGTTTGTTTGTACCAAAGGGTAAGATCTGAATACAGCTAGTCTTAGATTTGTGTTGACTACAGGAAAGTCAAATATGAAAGTCATTGGGATTACCTCTCCATTTAAAAAAAAAAAAAATGATATATTGAATTGAAATTAAACTCATATTGCTCCCAGCCTGAGCTGTCAGAATCAATTAGCAGTATCAAGTGAATTTATACATGTTACTCTCACTATTACAGTGATTACATTACTTGTTCTGGACAAGAACAAATAACATATTTCCTAAGAAAGACGATGAAGCTAACAGAACTGAAAATAACATCTGTCTGCTGCACATTAAGTGCCAAACCTGAAACAGCTGATGTCTAAACAGGTTTTTTTTTGCAGAGCATTGGTTTTCAAAATTGGGTTTGCAATCCCACTGTGGTTTGTGTGTGAGGTCAATGTAATATTATCCTCCGAAGTTAAATTAGATAAAAAGTCACTGTGACTTGTTTAGGCTGTAAATGTCAGATTTTAAACAAAGCTTAAGGTCGAGCCTGTCGCACCGTCATTTTACCTTTGTTTAATGCTTGTTGTTAAACTAGCCTCTGTTATTTTGTAGCTCAGAAGCCAGACTTTTAGGAAACACTAGAGTAGAGTGATTTAGGGTTATTTAATGGGCCGCCTCGGTGCCTTTAACCTCCTTCAGGCCTTTCAGGCTCAAATTGTTCCTGTTTCTGGGATCTTTTTGGATTTTAATATGACCCAACAACTTTCCTTCTGACCTTTCCTTCCTCTTCTTCTCCTGCTCTTCGCTTGTTCCGAAGCTTCTTGCTCAGACTTTTTCTGTGTCAGATGTAGATGTTTGGTGAAACACATGGTAGCGTGTTTATGGGCGTAGCTGTGCGCCGAGTCCTGCGACTTCACCGTTTCAAAAACAGAATCTCTCATATGGTTAGAACTGCATAAACATCCCGGTGCTGCTTGTATTTCTTCGTGTTTTATCTGATACTCTCTATATGGAAGCCGCACAGTTGGCAGTCAGGAGGGAGGATGAAGACAACTTTGTTGTCATGGTTACAGTAATAAGGGCTGCTTTAAGACAGCCACTGCGGTGCACGTTCCAATGACCCATCCAGCCCTTTCACTCCGTAACGTCACACAACTTCCTACTTGGTTCCCAACAGGCGAAACTCATAATTACTGCAGTTACCGCAGGGCTTTGTCACACTAACGTAAACACACACTGTTTTTCATTTTACTGGAAGGAATTATGCTGTTTTTGCTTTTTTTTTTATTATTATTATTATTTTTCGTTGAGGGACCTTTCCATTTTCCTCTTTCTGTATTTATTTGGAAACATTTTTTGGGGACATTTCTCTTTTAGTGAGATTGAGAGAATGGCAAATTCCCACTTGGGGGAAGCTGCGAATTGCATTTACAAAAAAAAAAAAATATATATATATATATATATATATTTTGGGCTTGAGCACAAGGACCACTGCCAGGTTTTGTGCTCTGGTGAGCAAATGTTTAGCTTTGCTCGATCTGTGTCCCTGCTGTAATGTGATTTCTTCCCAGTTTGTGATCTTGAATGTGATGCGACATGAAATGAGAGGTTGCTGCTCATATTGCTGAGCATGCACTCTGCTGATCAATGGGGGGGCAAACAGAGAGCGCTGTGAAGGTGTTAAAAGCATATATTCTTTACACAAACAGCTTCTGTCATTCAGTCCAAATTCATCCCACAGTTTGGATATGTTTGTTTAACGGGCAGGACTCTCCTGTGAACGGCTCAGTTCAGCCTGAGTGGGTGTTTTGCCTTCACTCTGCCCTGACATTAGTCGACTCTTAAGATGAATTATTCTGCTCCAAAACCCAGAAAACAAATACCGTTTTGAATAGTTTTTCCGAGCCTCTAACATCAACCTTTGCTCGGGGCACGTTGGGTGGCCCGCGCATGTGACCTTCTCATAGTGTGGCCCCGTAACCCCCATCCATCCCTATTAGAGGGCACTCATCAGGGACAGCAGCCAGAGTGACACACTCCCAGCTGGGTTTCCCAGGAGAAAATAATGTGGAGGGCAGGGAACGATCCCAGCGGTGCGCTGAGGTTTGTGTGTGTGCGTGTTTGTTCTCTGCAGATAGGACTCTGTGACTCTGAGATATGCACAGGCTCATTAATTAGAAGCTCTCATTATCCCCCCTCAGGCTCCAGACACTTAATCAACACCAAGCTCCCGCTAAGACACAAACATACATGCACTCACACACACACACACACACACACACACACACACACACACACACACACACACACACACACACACACACACACACAAAGAGTCGTCCATCTCGCATATTCCACAGCAGGCTAAATTCTGACACAACATCATCCACCAAAACAGCTTTGTTAAAAGAGGTGAATGAATGAATGCTGATGAGGGTTATTTGTTTTCAGTGATGTACAGAAACAGAGTGGTGGGTGTCATTGCTGTTTAACACTTTTATTGTTACGGTGTTGTTAAGCGCTTCAAAACAGATTCATCCAGCTGCCATGTCTTTTTATGGATGTAATCTATCAAATATTCTAAATTACATTCCCGTGTTATAAATGTTTCGCCTGACAAAAATGTTTATTAGTGTTTAAAGCATACTAATTTATTACTCGTGGCCTTCGTGATGTTTTTTATTTTTTTTTGTTTCTGTTTTTGCCATACCTGTTAAAGAACAAATATGAAGTTTTACAGTCACATTATTGTTGTCCTGTTGGCGGCTCCACCTGCACTGCACAGCCACGTGCACACAGACTTGGCAGGAGTTTTGCGCTGGACACCTTTCCTAATGCAACCCCATAAAAATGTGAAATACAGTGTATCCCAGACATCCTATAAAAACGCCTATGTGCCTAATTTAATAGTTCAAACACCAGATATGCCATAATATGCATTAATGCAAACAGTGGAAACAATCTTTGCAATAAAGCAGGAGCTAACATCAATGGTCTTCCTTAGCTCTGCTCTTTGGGGTAAAGTTAATCAGTGCCAAGGGAAATGAATGGTGCTCCTGGATCGGCTGCTTTGCAAACATCAGTTAGTATGTCAAGTACCAATCCCGTTCGAACATTTTAGACATGCTGTAAAATAACAAATTCACACATAGTCAAATTTTTTGCTACACTCCACAGAAAAATCCACAAAAACCAAACCGCAAACAGGTGGAGGCCCACTGGATGAATAAATAGCAATCTGGTATTCCATTTGTTTTCATAGCAGATAGCTAATTTTTTAAAAAACATTTCTCTAAAACCGAAAAGCTCTGGCATTTGAACGGTGACCCAACGTGTAACTGCAGAGCACATGCACAAATATTTTACACAATCTCAACAGTACTGCAGCGACACAGTTGTTGAGTGATACAGGTATGCTGGTGCCAGAACTCTGTTCTTTGAAAGAGATTTTTGTCCCACTATAGTCAGTGCCCAGAGTGATCAGAGTGAAGACTTTACCCTTGGTTGGGTGCTGGTTTGCTAGGTCTCCATGCTGCTG
Source organism: Poecilia formosa (assembly GCF_000485575.1). Classification (NCBI taxonomy): domain Eukaryota; kingdom Metazoa; phylum Chordata; class Actinopteri; order Cyprinodontiformes; family Poeciliidae; genus Poecilia; species Poecilia formosa. The sequence goes on along the minus strand of NW_006799944.1, from coordinate 4,443,877 downwards.
CTTTCAGAAAGTAATTCTCCTGACTCCCTAATCTTTGCTAAACAAAATGCTATTCAAATCTTCATAGGACGTCAAGTCTTTAACTGTGCTTTGGAGCGTATGCCGGCGTTTTACTGTGTGAACGTAACCATCCAATTTTAAGTGAGGACACGGGTGTAGATGTTTCTGCTGTGAAATTTATTGCCTTGAAACTCCAGTGCTTGTAATTAAAAGGCCATTGTTTATTCTAACAGAGGACAGATAGCACACAAAGACACCCCAGTGTCATGACTTCGAAAGCGAGGGCCTGTGTAGTAATTAATTATGCCTCCAACATTCACGAGAGCAACTAGAGTGAGCTGCTCTTCAGTCAGGTTTTTAAAAGCGTTGAGTATTTATTTATTTATTTATTTATTTTCCCCCTCACGAACATCCTCTGTCGTCGCACACAGTTTTCCGTGACGTTTATCCTTTTGGTCAACTGTGCTGTACTGGATTTATGCAAGCTCCCAAACAAGGACATGCTCTGCAGGTGGAAGAAGCATTACGTGGCGACGGGCCTTACACGGCTCCGGCTTTTGTAATATTGCAGCTGCTCGGCGCACAGCAAAGCCGCCTTCAAAGAGCGGCTCACTCATCAGGCTCCGATCAGAACCTTCGGAGGAGACATTTTTGAGGGCGTGATTGGCACGAACAAGAAAAGGAAGCACAAACTCTCGAACGGCTCCAACTTGTGGGAAATGAAAGAGGCCGTTTTTTGTTTCCCTCTGAAGGCTGGAGTCTGATTTCCTGTGCGGCTGTGATTGGGAAAGCAGAGGCACGCACAGGGAGCCCGCTGCTGTATGGAGATGCCAGATGACAGGCTTCGCTACGAAGAGAGGCTGTTGCTTAACGGCGGCGCTGAAGTGGCCCGTGATTGGCCCTCTAAACGCCTTCTATGAAGCAACTTCTTGTGTAAACCTATTTTAGACGTTAGCAGTGTGTGGTTAAAAGAAAATTGTAGTGAGATGCTTTGCATGTCGTGAGAGCCCTTTTTTTTGTTTGTTTTTTGCATTAACTTTTAGATAAAATAGCATTTTAAGAGAATAAAAAAGCTGTGAAGCTACTGTAACATTAACCCCGCCCCTCCCCTCTCTCTGTGCGCTTTAAGCACCGTGTCAGCTGTGTGTGCATAGGTGTTGTCAAACATTTGTTCCTGTTCATCCATGTGGATCACCAAGTGGACACTCTGTGCACAGCAGGAGTTTGTCCATAAGGCCATATGGCATCCTGCCCCCTCCTCCCACTCATTTTTTGTCATCCGCCTGACCCCAGTGTGCACTGTGGGACCACGCTGACCCCTGAGATAGTCAAGCTTATTGACCAGCCCACAGCTCCATAGAGTCCATTACCTAAACCAATTTAAATCACAAGCCCATTGTTGAAGCTTCTGTATCAACCATTTCCCTAATTCACTTTAATATAGAGTATAAGCTCTTATGAATAGAAATGATCCGTTTCCTGAAAATATCCTGAACTTTCCCACCTTTTGTCATATTATCACTGTAAATATTTTTTCAATTATTTTTTTATTGTGATATACTAATACAAACTTAACCCATGCATGTTTTCGTTTTTGTTTTTTCAGAAAAATAAATATGCAATCTGTGTAGATGTTTTGCTTTGAAAAAAAAATTTAAAAAACATCTAGCAGTGCAATTGAGACTGCGGGTATTTTGGTTTACACGTCGACCAGTTTTGCGCATCTAGAGATTGAACATTTTTCCCAATCTTCTTCACAGAATATCTCAAGCGCCATCAGATCAGGTAGAGAGCGTCTGTAAACGTCAGCTCGCATCATGATGCAGACATGATCAAGCTTGGGGATATGTGGAGCCGGTGCTAGTTTTGAACCAGACGTAGCGTTTTGCAACAATTCTACCGCATGTTTCTACATCTGTACTCCATGAACTTGGTACTTTCTCTTGCATGTTTATAACGTGGCCCTGCTCCAGCCCACCTGACTCATGGTGGAATGCTGCCTATGACTTTTCTTTAAACAATAGGTTTCCTGTTCCCGCCTTTTCATAGATACCAGATTTGCAGAGTTAGAGCTGAATAGTTGTTCTCTAAGCAGATCCTCACTGTGGATCTTCGCAGCTTTTCCAGAATTCCCACGCACCTTTATTCATGTTCTCTGTAAGCTCAGCTGGATGACCACGTATTGGACGGTGTACAGCTGTGCCATACTCTGTCCTTGTCCAAATGATACGTTGAACAGTGCTTTATGAAATAGACTACATTTTTATTTTTTGCCAGGTTAAAGTTCTTCACAACTTTCTCCCAGACCTGTGGGTTCCTTGGTCTCCATGATGCTTTGTTCACCATGTTCTCCAACAAGGCCTTCGCAGAACCATTGTGAAGGTGCCTTCTACCAATTTATGTCAGTGATTCATAAATTCTCTCTGACAATTTATGAATCGGGTTCTGAAAGCTTGAGGTGCACTTAATTTGATTTAGGGATACTAGCGTAAGGTTTGATTTAATACGTTATGCGTGCCTTTAAAAAGTGATCTTGAGGGTTGAGTGTATATTATTACTTGCAAAAATAAAAATGTAAAACCCTTTCTCACTCTTTAGTTCACTTTATGGCTTTGCATCACTTTATTTTCATTACCCTTGAAAATATTCAAAGAAAATACATTTACGTTTGTGGTTGCAATGTGTCAAAGTGATGGGTTATGAATACCTTTTCAGGGCGCTGTATGCAACGCAGCTATTTATTTCCAGTAACTGAGGTCCCGACCACTTGACGTAAAAACTAATGAAAACTATTTTCACTCTGTAACTGTGGTATCGATCTTGGCCAACAGGCTCTTTCCAGATCAACCTTGTGCTCTGTTTTCAATTCTGTTCAGCCCGCAAAAAAAAAAAAAAAGTTTCTTTTTAAGCGTGTCAGAGCTTTTCTCTCTCCAGCCAAACAATGTCTAATAAAAATCCCTGGCAACGTTTTGCATCTGATGGCAGTGTACGGTAAAATATTGCACTGTAAACTGAGTGTGACAGCAGCTCTCAGCAGAAAGAAACGGGAGAAAAAAAAACTGCATGTTTTTTTTTTTTTTTATGCGTGTCTTCAGCATCCAAGGTTCTCCCTCTTGTGTGAGTTGTGCTTTTTGTGCATGAATTCAATCAGTTTTCACAAAAAGTAACCAAGGGCAGTAGCTTCCATTGATGGAGACCATGGCAGTGTTGCAGTGCAGCATGGGAGATCAGCCCTGTGTATATATTTTAAGTTACTTATACTGGAAATGGGTATTGCAGCATATAGAGCAGATTCCACTTCTACATTTGTCTACTTGTTTTTTGACAGTGATAGTCCAACTCATGAACCTCCACATGAAACAGAAACTCAAAGCTACTAGCAACAGCAGCAATTCTCCATCATGTTTACCTTGATAGAAGGAAGATACTTCATTGGATACAAAATACAATGAAGTACTTGCAATAAGGTGGACTGTAGAAAAAACAGCAGACTACTAAAAGGGACCCTCTTTAGAAATATTGTTGCTTAAAATAAGAATCTCAAGTTAAGAGGTCGATGGTTAATTGATTGAATTGAATTCATGCACTAACCATCGACCTCTTAACTTGAGATTCTTATTTTAAGCATCACTTGAAAATCTCAAGTGGTGTTTAAAATAAGAATAGTGCAGAACTTTGGATTGTTATGGATTTTCTCTAATCCACAGTGACTGAGCTGTACCTTTATGTTTCTTTGTTGGCCAGAGCTGCACAAGTTTGTCTTAATTTTGCAACGGTAATACATTTTACATACAAGTGGCTTTCACAGCACTCAAGATCACTTTGCAAAGAGAGTTCAACTCGCTTTGTTTCATGCTGTGACACTGGGGTTTGAGCATTTTCCAGTTTATGATCACCTTCAGCCTCGGTGGGTTCTGGGTTGAACATCCAAACCAGATTAATTTTCCCTGACGGTTGCACTTTGAGTCGGGTTAAAATTTGGACACAAGTGGGCAGAATATGTAAAACAGATGAACACTAAGGTAGTGAACTGGAACCTGCTTTCAACCTTTACATTTATGAACTTTGGTATTTGCATATGATCTCTGTATCAAGACTAATATCAAATATAGCCAAATATTTGGCAAAAAAAAATTGCCAGCGGTTCATTGATGACAAAAAACAAAAATCAAGTCGAGTCAATTCATTTATTGGTAAATTTGATGAATATCACCTGTAATTTAGCTTGACATGGAGCTCAAAAGGGACAAGACAATTAATACACAAACATAAAAAGTGTTCTCAAAAAAAAGTAACCAGTTACATAAATGAATAAACAGATAAAATATGCATCAATAAAGACCCTGAATAAGATCAAACTTACTAAGGAAAGCAGATAATGAGGGTTTATAAGTGTTCAGGGCTCCCACCGCCTGAGGATATGTACCACTTAGGAATGGATTTGATCTGAACCCAATGTTTTTTAAACTTTTGTGCTTGATGGAAATAAAAAAAAAAATATTGGCAGAGGTAGATGGGCCTTTTGCTATATTTAAGCCATTTCTTTGGAAGACGTGTTGTATTTGTCATGTTTGGAAGATCTTGGTCTATAATTTTGATGCCCTTTTGTTAACTCTTTTGCAAAATTACGAGTTGCTACATGGTTTCCAAAGCCAGAAATCAGCTTTCTTCACAGAGCGGTTCATTTTTTTTTTTTTTTTTTACAATTTGAAAGACACTAATTTTATTATTATTTTTAGAAAAGTCAGCAAACATCTCCTTGGTCTTAAAGATGTTGATACTTTTAAGTATTTTTTTTTACACTCAACGTTGATTTATCCCCATGATGAGTATTAGTAAACCTCGGTCCAACACTATAAATGCCTTGTGGATTTAATGTCATACAAGGTGTTCATTTAAAAGCACATAGAAAAAACTCCAACTGGACTAAACCAAGTTTTAAGCTGAAGTTTTTCTTTACGACATTGTACGCATCTACACACCATTCCTTTGTCAGTCTGCTGTAATCCACAGCCAGTCTCCAGCCTGGGCGGCTCCATCAGCACATTGCGTAAACGTAAGGCGCACTTTTTGGCAACTTAGGATGCCGTCGGCGCTATGACCCTGCTTCCTTCCATCTCCACAGCTCGGCTCCTCTGCTCAAAGTCTGTAAACTGCGAGGCTGGAGGAGCTCAGGGGAGGAAGTCACCAAATAGCTGTAGTTCCAATTTGTTACTGTTGCAGGAATCAGGGTTTCCTTCCAGTAGAGCCTCACAGAAATTCCAGGGATTTTTATTTTTTTTTTATTTTTCTTCTTCTCGTGTGTGAGGCTGTACAATCTCCTTCCCTTGAATCTCACCGCCTGTCTCCACCGGGCTCAGTTTTAACTCTTCCTCCACTTCTACTTCCAAAAGTGTGCATCTACAGCCGGCGGGGGAACGGAATTTGATCACTGTGATGAATATTTCTGCATTTTACGCACGCGTGTCGTCTTCCCATCGTTTTCCTTGGATCGGGCAGGAAGATTCCACTTTATGCGAGCGGCGCTGGACTGACTGTGCAGCCTAGTTTGACGGAACAACCTCGTTTTGAAAAGTTGAAGAATAATCACTCTCTACACACCGTCTGGATCGGTTCTAGGGGGCGCCGAACCCGAGCGCGGCTGAGGAGGGGAGTGGGTTTAACGCGCCGCTCCACTTTGGATTTACGCGTAGAAACCTTTCACCTAAATATCACCAGTCCACCCTAACCGGGTCTGTGATTTACATTTTCTCAAGTGTGGATGTAACCCGAGGTGTGATTTGTGTTGACTGTGCTGTCGCCCAACCTGAGATAAAAAAAGAAGAAGGGAAAAAAAGAGAGAGAAAACTGCCGCAAAGCTGAGACTCGTTCACACACCATCATGCACCACTTCTTGGGAAAAATTTGCTGCAAAATCGAGGGAAGTGGAGCGGCAGCATGACTTGCGCTCTGGATTTCTCTGAGCCTACATTCCGTTCTCACACAGCCTGATATCTTAATGCTGTTCCATTTTGGTTTACAAATATGATGAAATGGCAGCCCCGGAAGAAGGTGAGTGATGCTGTTTCTAGTTCTGGTCGTAGATAATCTTCCTCAGGTTAATCACAAGTTGGAAAGACAAGGATCAGAGCAGAAACCAGAGCGCTGCTTCTCTAAACTCCTCCTCACCGTATGGAAAGCAGTTTATAGAATAAGTTTCAGTTTAACATTGTTTTTTTTTTTTTTAAAGCTAATTAGTGTTGCCACAGGGTGAAATGCTTTTTTTCCCTCTTCACCTAATTTGATACCTAAAATTAATTGCCCATAACATGTGGTTTGAAATTGATGATCCTGTTTTATTGAATGTGTTCGCCCTTTACACTCTGACCTGTACGCAAATGTTTTGTCTGTCCTGCACCGCTGTTTATCACCGGAGAGCCAGTCTAATCTGTGCTAATCAAGCCATCAGTGATTAATGCGTTTGGAAGGGAGCTTGTGGCACTGTTGGCATACAGCCTGCACTGAGGAAACCAATGTCCAAATTGAAGAATAACTTAAGAAGTTATGGAAATAAGAAATAAGCTGAAGAAGTCCCGCCATTTTCACACCTAAAAGTTTTACAACGAGCTGACACCCACTCTTTATTTTAATTCCTCGACAGCTTATTATTATTATTGCGTGCCTTGGCCCCACTGTTACCTATGGTTTGGCTCCCCCTCACCCCTCCACCTTTCAAGTGTTCTTGTTTTTGCTGTCTTCTGTTTCTCGACTTTTTTTAAAGCCCTAGAGTATTACAGCATGGAAAATATCTGAAAATCATCTGGGGTCTGTAAAAGGGGGGTGGGATAGTAGCACAAAAATGCTTATGTTCTGCCTTTCTACCACTAGGGGGCACCTGTCTGACAAGGAATAGTCCTCAGCTTAAAAGGGAGGAAGCACTAAACTGGTCACAAGAGGGGAAAAAAATACATGCATGAGTAACTCCTTTTGTTCATTTGTCAGCCCGTTTATGTATTATTGTAACTCCTCTTGTTACCAAGCTCTGTGTGAAGCACCAAGAATAAACACTGGCCCAGTTTTTCTTTTCTCTTTTACTGCTTAGCAGTAGCATGATGGTGATGGTCTGACTTTTTTAAAGCGTGGGGCAACAAAAATAGACCACTATTAACTTATTACAGAAACAGAGCAGTCACTTTTGAACTACAGTACGCCGCTGTTTCTCCCAAAAATAATCTCTTTACGTTGCATGTTCAACATCAAGCGTGATTAACGCACATAATCTGATCCTAAAGAGATGAGATAAAAGCCAGTTATTAGAAACCGAGCTTCTCCATGCCACATTATCAACAGAGAAAGTATAACTGTGAGTGTGTCTTAATAATTTCTCCAGCTGTGCTCTTCCAGAGTCATCCATGAGACCCCCCTTTGAGGGCTAAATGCCTTTCCTCGCTGCAGGAGCTGTTTTTTTTTTTTCTTAAGCCTCGCTGCAGTGTGCTCAACTTGAAAATATCTTGAAAGTAACACAGTGTTTTATCCACAGAGCATTTCTGATCAACCTTACTGAACAGAGCTTATCAGAAAGCGCATGTTGGTGGCTGTCGTCTAGGCAGGGACAGGACTGTGAAAATTTATCACAGAATTTTTTGATTTCTGTTTATGTTTATTGTTGCATTTAAATGTTTCGCATCAAACACTTTTAATGCCAAACAAATATACCCGGTGTAAGTATAAAAAACAGATTAATATGAGGATTTCAAATAAGAATTTAATTTATTATGGTGAGAAACACAACCCAAACCAAGTTGGTTGGGGTTTAATGAAGTTAAGGGGTTTTCAGGCAAGAGTGAACTGTTGTAGGTCACGCTTCAGCTTCGCAGTCAGATTTATTTCTGGACTTTGACTAGACCACTTGAGTCATTGAGAGGTCAGACCTGCTAATTTGCTTCAGATAATTCTCTCGCTGCTTAACTCAAAGGTTCTTCAGCTTTAATCAACAAACTCCTGGCTGGATATTTTCCTTAGGTAGAGGGAGCCAATTATTGCAATTTATCCAGATCTTGAAGCCCCGTTGCTCCAGATCATCACTCTACCGTCACCATGTTTGAATTAGTGATGCTCTTTTTTGTGAAACTCTTTGTTGGCTAGTTTGCATCCAGATGCAACAGGATGAATTCCTTCCAAAAAATTAAACTTTTGTAAGTTCACAAACTGTTTTCCCCAAAGTATTTGGGGTTATTAAGATGTCTTTGGCAAATGTGAGATGGACCTTTGTGGTTATTTGTGGTTAGCAATGTGTGTTTTTTTTTATGATGGAACTCCGACAGATTTCCTTTTTCTCCAGTCATTTTCTTATTGCTGCATCATGAACATTGACCTTATCTGAGGAAAATGAGGCCTGCAGTGCACTTCTGTGCACTGCAACCCAATGCTAGTATAAGTATAAGCACAAATGCAAAAAATATGGCCAGGCAACAATCAATATTTGAAATTGTTTGTCGTGTAAATTGTGTTTGCATGCATATTTGTGTACATCTGACCTTGTCACTTAGTCCTGATATCTTGTTCATAGCCATGGATGCTGAATAGAAACATTTTCCTCAAGCCTGAAATAAAAAGAAAAATACCCATTGTGCTCCAGATTCTAAATAAGCCATTCTTTTAAAGCCCTGGGCTCCAGGTACAAAATGCACAAAATAACAATTCACAAAAGATCTTTGATTTTTTTTTTCCTATTGTTACTTCTTCTTTATTAGCTTTTTAATATGTCTCCACACTGCACTTGTGGACTGGTCTGAATCGATAGGAGGTGTTGGAGAATCATATTGATTCAGCCTGAGTGTCCAGTCCACCTCCTCATAATGGATTACACAAATGAGTCAAAATTCCAATTGTCGAACGTCAAACAGATGAGAGCAATTCTCCTAATGCTGCTGGCAGAAACCTTGTCTGTTCTGGAAGTAGAACAAGAATTAAAGTGCATGATTTACCGACTTTTCAATAAATTCTAAGCAGCTGTGATTACCAAGAAAGGCAGTTTCTTGGGGTAAAACTGTAGAGGAGAGGCTGTGTGCTGTTGCCATAGACAGAGGTTTGGGAGAGATTATGCTCAGTGTTCCTGTTTTTGAGCTTTGTACAACTCACTTAAACTGTTCTGTTTTAAGAGGTGTGCATTGCTTTGCAAAAGCATTCAAGCCCCTTGCACATGGACAAATGGATAAATGTCCATGAATTTCACTGGAATTTATGATGAACCAGCAAAAAGTAATGTGTAATTGTTGATGGGAACAAAAAGGATGTATAGTTTGTAACATATTTTGCTAATCAAAATATGTAAGTGTGCCATGCATTTTTATCTACTCTTCTGTTCTCCTGATTACTAACTCAGTGTCTTGTTGAACCACTTCTCTTTACTAGTACAGGCCCAGATCTTTGATTATTTTTCCATTAGCTGTTCACATCTTTAACCATCTTTCCTTGCAAATGTAATGCAAGCTCAGTCAAACTGGACTTATGTCTGTGCATTTAGGGCATTCTAAGACTTAAATATGCTTTCATCCAAACCAGTGATGTCCAAAGTCAGTCCTCTAGACCCGGTGCTCTGGATGTTTTAGATACTTCCATGGCTCCACGCACATTGAATAAGTTGTTTGCAGTCTTCTGTAGAACTTAGTAACATGCTAAGGAGCTAATTTAACCAATGAAATCAGATACGTCTAAAACATGGAGGGCACCAGACCATGAGAATAACTCTGGCTGTAAGACCCCCCCCCCGCCAGTGCATGATACCACCACCATTTTCCCCTGTATGGATGGGATGTTCAGGATTGATGTCCACAACATAAGACTGTAATTTTGAGCCTCTGAGTTGATTCTCAGATTATTTATCTCATCAAATACAAATGCATGGCACACTTTTAATGTTTTTTTTTTCTTTGTCTTTTTTTACAAAAAAAACTTTTAAAACCTTGCATTCTTTTTTTTTGTCCACTTCAATGATAAGTACTTTTAGTTGGACTGTTGCATAATATCTAAATTGAATATTTGAAGCTTGTGGTTGTAACAACATAAAATGTAAATTATTGGAAGGGGTTTGCATACTTTTTCAAAGCATTATATATGTTATTAGAACACATAAGTATGTATTTAGTTGCAGTAGAAAATACCTCGTCTGCGTACCCGAAGCTGTCCTGACTAAAGTTAATTTCTGGCTTCGTGTGTTTTCATTTTGTCAGTGGAAATCATTGCAAGCTGCTTTTTCTCTGCTGTTTGAAATCTTAAGATTGAGGTTTACCGTGTTTTCAAATTCTTACCTCAATGCTATGATGAGGCAAATTGCTAAAAAGCCATTTATGCATGGAGCGATCTCGTATTACAAATTCAGTCTATGTCTTCGCTTTGGGGTTCCATGCAAGCCACTCAAAAGAAAGTTTGCTTTTTTTTGTGGTCATGCCAGATGTTTTTGTTGACACAATTGACATAGCATCTTCTCACCTGAGAGAAACAGGATGGACAACTCGGGTTTCTCTAGCCAGACTTTCTGGGAATGTTTTACCATCAGTGGTTGCATACTTATATCTCTGAGAGCGTTCATTGGCATATTACCTTAGGATTTTTATATTTTTTTAACGCTGCTTCTCTTTGATTTTTTTTCTTTTTTTTTTTTTTACTATGAAGGGGGTTTTATCACTACCTCCGATGCTCCATCAGTCCCTGTGACGTCTTACTGCTAGCAGCAGCACAACAGGTTTTGGCATGCATTTACAACAGGAAGAGAGAGCTGACTGTGAAGCGCGTTGCTGGAGGAAACACATCTGAGGAAAGGAGAATGCTGGCAAAGCTGTCCCCTGAGGGAGGGAGGACAAACCAACGGGAAGCTAAGAGAGTTCTGTCCAAAGAGTGAGATGTGTCGGGTAACAAATTAATGGGGGCCTAGATTGTAGGATTGCAGGAAATGGGGAGTTAGTTAGGTGGATATTGCAGAGAAGAAATGGGATTGCCGTAAAGCTGGAGAGACTGATAGAATTTGAGATGGTTGGACTTCTAGTAAGGGAAAATGGAGAAGTGTTTGAGGCTCAGGGAGTAAGATGGTGCAGGTGATAGAGATTTGGATTTCAGGAGTGAGGGACCCTAGAGGGATGCAGTCGGGATAATTAATGATGGGGAGTGATAGCACCTGCTGTTCCTGATGCTGCACAGTATTTACGGCCCGGCGTGCCAAGTGGAACGGGATTGTGGACGCGTAGCCGCCCCCCTGGGCCACTCTCTCCGGGCATGAAGCGGTAGGGCGGTGGGAGGGCGGAGGATTGGGTCAGGTAAAGAGGGCAGTAAGGTGGGGTGGGGTGGCAGCATGGGGAACATTAACTCAGCAATTCAGCAAAAAAAAATTAAAAAAAATTATGTGCTGTACTGTTAATCCCACACCATTGGCTCCCTGTGGGAAAGCTGGACAGGGATGTAGGACAAAAAGAAGAGCTTCCTGTAAAGCTAGGCTTCCCTGTCCCTCTCTCTCTCTCTCTGTATTGTTCACATTCAGTCATATGCCCACCAAAACACTCCTGGGAGCCCGCTGTCAAAATACAGCAGGACAGACTGTAGTGACTAGGCCATTCTGTGCTCATTTATCCTTATTCGTGGTGCTTGCACTGTACAGGTTGAAATGGATTTTTGGAAAGAAGATAAATACAAAAATTGATTTATGCGCATAGTCGTTTTCTTTGTGATGTTCTCCACCAGGCCTATATGCTCAGATTTTTTTATTTGCTACATATTTCCTTTTCCTCTGAGTGCTTTTCTTTCAGCAAATGAACCCGAGCTGGAGTTTATTGAGGTCACTGTTCCAGAGGTATGGTCAGCTTCTCCTGAGGCTTGGGAGGTGCCGGCCCTTAGGTGTTTCTGGATTGAATGTAGCAAACCTGACTTGACGGACCACATGAATTGGAACACATTTCCTTGTTCCATGAGGTGGAAAAGTCGTCTTTAAGATTTAAGCACTGTTCTTTTTTTTTTTTTCTGGTTAAGCTTCTGTATTATGTACTCAGTCTTCCATACAGCGAGGAGAAGCAGCGTGTCAGACTGAAGATGGATATAGCATGTATGGAATGAGGATTGCCAGCGGCAATAAAGCCACATCTCTTCAGCATATGGTCTGAAAAACATGCATACTTTTCCTTGTTTCACAACATTTATCAGCGTCCAGCTGCCAAAACCGCACTTCCTACATTCCTGTGTAACTCCACACTGGACTGTTTCCAGTGGCCCAGACGTTGTATCAGCTCTGGCCCGGCAGCTGTTTCTCCAGCCAAGGCCAGAGCGTTTTGTGACAGACGCTCATCTCTGGTGTGCTCTGAAGACGGACTCTGATCCAGCCTGGGTGGAGTCGTGAAGAGCACCACTAATACCCCCCCCCCCCACCCCCGCCTTACTCTGATGCTTCCAAATCCCACTAATGCCGTCTATTCTTTTGTCAGAGATGGGATTCAAAAGCCCTTCTTTGAAGGATCAATTTTCCAGGAGTGTGTCCATAGATAGCTGTTGCCAGGACTGACTGTTCCTTTCCATGGATTGATGCTCAGATGGGACACCCACGTGGTGAGCGTCTTGTCCCGGAGGAAATTAGTTATGATTGTCAAGCAAACATTAACACACTGCTACATTAAGTGTGGCGCCTTCTTGCGTTAAGATGATGTTGCTCTTTTTTCTATCTTGTGATAATTATATAGAAAAGGTTTAAATATGGAGCAATGAAAATCATGTCTTAGAAGAACGGGTGTCACTTTCCACTCCTTTCTATATAGGCTGTGTGTGTTGGGATCAAGAGTCTGGAATACACAGTTTTGTGATGCAACAGGATCAGGTTACCGTACTTTTCATATAAAAGGATTGTCTGACCATCTAATAGGGATGGCCAATCGTTGTACGTTTATTGCTATGGTGAATTTTTGTTAAATCATTTTAAGATTTTTTTTGTGTGACAACAATAAGTCTACATCAGAGGTCCACAAAGCCAGACCTCGAGGGCCGGTGCCCTGCAACGTTTAGATGTGTCCCTGGTCCAACACACCTGAATCAAACAAGCTGCTCCTCAGTATGCAGTCAGGTTCTCCAGAGTCATGCTGATGACCTCATTATGTGACTTGGGTGTGTTGAAGCAGACCCGAATCTGCAGGACATCGGCGCTCCAGGTTTGGATTTCAGGACTTCTGCTCTAATGATATTTATTAATCCCACGCACTAAAAGTATTATTGGGGGTTATGTTTGCTGTTTACTCAATTGCAGGTTTCACGTGACCTACAATAAGTATTATTCAAAAATATGATTGAAATCAATATAGTATTTATCCAGTGTTTGTGTTTGCATGGCTCTGTCTACAGAGATGCTCAGTAGCAAATGCTGAGGTCCTTGGAACTTGGAACAGATTATTTTAGTCCTTCTCAATATCGCTGTGGCCCAGCTGGCTCTACTTCGCTTCACCTTTTTTTTTTTTGCCACACTGAACATGATGTGGGTAGAAAACTGCTTGCTGTAAAATCCAGCACAAAGGAATGAGAAGCATCCCAGAGTACAACTATAGACTTGTGAGATGGGGTGAATTTCTGTCAGGCTTATTCTGTTATGTTTATGGTATCCATATGTTCGTAGCTGCCGAGCTGTGCCCACCAGGAGTGTTTTCTTATCCACAGCGGGCCTGTTTCCTGGGGGAGATTCATGATTTCATCATACTTAACAAGTCATACAGACAAGTGGTGACTGACAGGCACACTTAGATGGATTCAATAATGAGAACTGCAACAACAACCCGCTCTGGTCCAACCCCCACATCCCTCATTCACAAATGATTGCATGCCTCATAGATTTTATATATTTAACCAATATTTGTGCTGTAGGATAATAGAGATCAGCATTGCTGTGGGCCCTCAGTTCAAACCAACCATGTTCCCTGCTGTAGAGCACGTTTTGGCTCATTGTGCTTAAAAACGCATCCTCTAATATGTTTAAAATTGTCCTTTTTTTTTTTTCCCCTGAGTTGCTGTTTTATCCCCTGAAGTCATCTCTATTCTAGTGTCAGGCTGAACATAATTGATGGAAGCAGTCAGTGATAGTGAAACGCTTCCTCCTCTGTCCATCAGCCGACCCCCTAGCCTCCTCCACCGCTCTTATCTTCCTGTGAGTGGGGTCAGAGGTCACATTAGAGCATGTAGAGAGTTCTCCAGTTGACTCTGGGAAATTTTAATGCTCGGTCCCTCTCTTTCCAGTTTGAGGTTGAAGGATGTTACAAGAGACATCCAGACAAGTACAACACAAATCCTTTAATTGACGTTTTCCACTCGCCACAGTGACGGGTGATGCTTACGTTAAAATGTAGGAGCACCAGTTTAAAATACAGTGAAAAACTTACATTTTCTTCCATCTTAAATACAAGAATCATTAATATTTTAATAAGATTATTTAAATAAGTATATCCCGTCGTTGATAAAGTTCACCTAAACGGTTATTTGTAATCAGAAGTGGCCTTTGTGTTGACTCTGAGGGTCCATTGGCACCAGCCCTGAGTAGTCCGCTTTGATCGAAAGTTAGTTTGTCTAGGAAGTCTGGTTCGTTTGGTGGAGTGAGAATGTGCAATCAAAATCTGATGCAGAATAAAGAGGTGAACTCGGATCGGCCTTAAAACCAAGGTCTTGATTCGTGAAGGTGGACAGTCTGATGAAAGAGTTTGGTTCATTTGACACAATTTCAGTGTGAAAGTGAACCGCACCAGCTGAAAATGCACAAAATATGAATATTTAGGTCCCTAAATGTAAGAAAAAGTACTGAACTGTCAGGTGTGAAAGCACACACTCAGTTGCACACACTCACGCAGCTGCGTTCATCAATTGTGATCATCGACGAGATAAATGAGCACGTTTCTGCTATGAATATTATTCTTTCCTCTGGAATAAAAACAAAATCAATATATGATTTTGTTTCAGCTTCAAAGACAAGTATAAAGAAATGGCGGCACATAATCACTCCTTAGAACAACTTGGCAGAACGTTGCCGCTGTGCTGCGGCAACGTTGCGAAATTATCCTCGCCTTTTTTGCACTGGGCAGTAGATTTCAGCTTTATCTTCTTTGTCTTTCTCTGAACTATGTTATCTCATTGAGTTGCTGAAAAAGGCTCCAGCTATTATAGCAGTGTTCGCCAAGCACAACACGGCCTTGTTTTCTCTGTAATAATAGAATTTAGTTGTCCTATCAAGTATGGGATCAAGTTCTGGTTCAGCTCAGATCCGAGAGTACTGAACCAGCGAACTGGAGCTTGGACATGTTGTATTTTACACATACAAAATGTTTCTGGTTTGTAGCTGCTGAGCTGCACAGGTTTCCCAGCAGTGCCCCGGAGACATCATTGTAGCACAGCTACGCTGGCTGGCATGCGGACATGCGAGATTCTCCTCGCCTGGTTCTCTCCACGAACATGACTGTGAGTGTCTATCAGGCTCCGACCAGCTGCCTCAGCCTTAACATACATACCTTCATCCAATCCTTTAAGCACTGCAGCTGAACTTCCACAACAACTTCCTACCTTGAAGGAATTGGGTTTCATTTTCTCCCAGACAACTGGGACGGAGTAATATTTATAGCATTGCAGAGCACACAAGCTTCAACGGTGATCATGAGATTCACGTTACCTCCTCGAGTGCTCTGCAGCAGAACCGGTGCTGGTTCGAGCTAAGCTGTTGACACTTAACGGCATCAGATCTATTTCCTCGGCTCCTGCCACCCAGTTCCCTCATTACTCCGCGCTATGGATTGTGTTGCTGCTCCGAGCTAACAGAGCTTGGGCCCCAGGCGGAGCAGGTGCTGGCTGCCGTGATGGCAGCACACAGCACATGGGCACACTCTTGGGAGAAGGGTTGGCTGCGTGCAACTCTCTGGGAAATGGCAGACCGGTGTTGTTTGATGGAGAAAGAAAAGCTGTTGTGCCGGTTGTCCTCTGTGGTTGAGCAAGCAGGTATTCAAAATTAAAGCATGCCTGTGTGTGTCGGTGTGTTCGCAGTCCTGAAGGAACAATTTAAAGCTGTTAAGTTCTTGTTGACTTCCAGCCTCTTCACAACGCTGGAGTTTTTTTTTTTTTTTTTCCTACCATTTAATCCTTTGAAGTGCATCTTTAGGCACTGGAGTTGAATTCCCATTGCTGTTTCTGTTTCATATTTAAATAAAAAAAAATATAAATAAATAAAAGTAGGCAACAAAAATCTAGCTTCCATACAAAAACTGCAAAAGTTTTCGAAATAGCCATATTTAACTCTATATGGGAATGAAACCATGATTGGGATCTTACCAGACATCTGAAAAAAAAAGAACTGAACTGAATCAAGTTATTTTCTAGTCACACCGGCTTTTCAAAGCAGTATAAACATATTCCTACAGTCAGATGTGCAGTATGACTGGAGACATAACTCCCAGCCTGATGATTACCAGTCGATTCCAGAGATTAATGTAATAGTTAAAGAACTCTGAATATCACCAACTCAGAAAAATGTTTCTCATAAAGTACAATAAGATGTTTTAATCCATAACTTTTTATGTTTTAAGCTCATTTGGATAATATGGACATTCCTTTCCAGGAAAGTGAAAATAAGAATATGGAAAAATATTTTTATTTTTAGACTTTATTCCAACTTCCATTGTCTAAATGTTGTGTCCTTAAATCCTTCATCATATGCTTACTTCTGTTGTCCCTCTCCTTCCTACCCTTTTCTCTCCTTTTGTCCTTCTTTCTTCTGCCATCTTTCCTTTTCTCTCCATCTTTTGTACTTCATATTCTGTTTCTTGTCATCGTTCTGTGCGCCCTCATGTCATTCCTTCCTAACTTGTACCAGTACTTCTTTCCGTCCTTTCTGTTTCCAACTTATTACATCGTTCTGTTCCTGTCCAACTTTCCTTTTTCCTATTATTCTTTCCTTGTTTGCTCCCTTATCTCCATCTTCTCTGAAATCTCTTCTTCCTTGACTTCTTTCTTGTGAGCTCACTGCCTTCCCACTTTACTTACGTCATGTCCTTTCTTCCTACTTTCTTTTCCATTAATACCTTATATTTTATCCTCCTTCTTCTGTTTCCTAAGTTCTTTCCTTTTGTCCGTCTTAGTGCCTTTTTTCCTAAGTGCCTTTTCTTCCTCTTCTGTCCTGTCATTCTTGTTTTCCATTTTTTTCTGTCTCATTTCTGTCTTTGCTTCCTTCCTTGTCTCCTACCTATTTCCCATCTGTTCTTTCTTTTTCTAAATACATTGACAAAAAAACAACAACTTATAGGACAAAAAACCGTATACTTTAGGCATCTTATAGGAATGTTTGTCCTAAAAACCTTACAGGTGTTTTGGAAATCCATATTTAAAGTCTGCTCAGTTCAGAAAAATAATTTTGTTGTGAACATTAGCATCCTCTCCCAGAAATTTTACATGGAAAATGTCAAGACATTTTAAACATATTAAACAGCTTTAAGTAAATATAATGATTGCTTCATTGAAATCCTCAAAACATAAACAACTACACAGGTTTGTTCTCAGCCCAAATGTTACAGTCCTGAATCTATCCTGTTGATAAATGTGTTTCTTATTAATAACTCTGCGTTTACCAGTGTGGTCTGACCCAATCAATATTCATCCCTTTATAAAGCAAAAAATAGCAAATAGCAGATGCATAGATGACAACCCTTTTCTCCCCCCACTGTTTGTTGAGGAAAATACAACTGACTTGGCATTTGTCATGTTTTTTTTAATTTTTTTATCAGAGTTGCAGTCAAATCTACACAGTGTTTTGATGGCGCTCTTGTTATTCCACAAGAAAAAAAAGAACGTTGAACAATAGCAGAAATTGTCTACACTATTTTCGGGGGGCGCTGCTGCTGTGCGCTGCAAACATACACAACAGACATTTTTTATTGAAAATGTAGTTTGTTAATCTTCTGAGCCATGTGTGGCAAACAGACAGATGGACTGGCGGCTTGACAGATAATAGAGCTGTGAATGTGGCAGACTATTCTCCTTCTGCGACACCTCTTTGACTGCTATCACAGCCACTTGTCCCAGTTCCCATAAAAAAAGAGCTCCAGTCGGTTCCCCGTCCCCGTTTCCTGTAGTGACGGAAATTGTCGCACCAGTGCTGGACCCGTTCCACCCAGACTTTCTCAAAACAACCTTGCAAGGGATATTTTTCCACACCTCCTCCCGCCATTCACATGCCAAGTTGTTGCAATCAGACAGCATCTCTAAGGAGTGCCCTGTTTAGGAAATTAGGGTCAAGCGGTCCTGTTGGAGGGTCTGCCTCTTTTCTCGGCTTGTGTGGCTGTGAATCCTGGGGGATTTGCCATCGGATTTTAATCGGAGGTTCTTGAGATGACAGGCTGTCTTGAAAGCTGATTAGAATATGGCTCGAGATAATTAACCAAAGCTTTTTTTTTTTCCCCCTGTTCCATCTATCTTTGTGTAATCTAATTACAGATGGTAGTTTTCCAGTTCATATTAAATGAAATGTAACTGTTCCCATGAGGCGTTGCTGCACACCTTCCTCCTCCTCCTGGTCCCATCATCGTCACAAAGCTGTGCCAGAGCTAACAGATGGACCATTAGGGCCAGTCGAGGAGTTTTATCTGTGTTTGTGGCTTATTTCATCTGGTGCCGTAAAATTTCTCAAGTGTTTGTTAAATGTGCTGAAAATAGTGTTTCATGTGATTTCCTTCTGTAGGGGTTTTGGTGCTTGCATGCAACAGTCAAGAGTTTGACTATGGCCGGTGTCCATAACCGGATTTAGAAAAGCTTGACTCTTTACTAATTTTGGCTGATTCCAACTTCCTTTATTTTTTATCCTGCCTTCTTACTGTGTACGTTCATTAATTATTTACAATAGGAGCAGAGACAGTGTCGACGAGTAGCTGCGAAGCAGGTTTTGCATATAAACAAAGACGAAACGATCGCAGAGTTCACATTTTATACGCCTTATTGTCTTGAGTTCACTTGCAAAGGTATAAAAATAAAATTCCCGGGGACACATGCAGTGCTAACTGAGTGTTGGGAGAGTGGGCACACTGTGTCGACTCCCGGTCTCAGGAGATTCGCTGCATGTCTTCCCCTTCTCTGTCCACCCTCTTTCCTGTCAAACCACAGTTCATTAAAGGTCACTGATGCAAAAAATTCTTAAAAAATAAAATCGTGTGTATCCCTGGTTCGAGTCACTTCTACTGGCTCTGGTCGATGTGCAGAAGCAGTGGCTCTGCTCTGAGTCCCTCCTGTATGACCAAGTTTCTCACCCTACTTCTTAAAGTCGCAATGTTACAAAATGAACGTCTTCCTTTCACCAAGCTTCGCATAGCTCTCTGCTACTCTGACGTCATTTTAATAACTTCTCTGCCGCTGAAAAAAGCTTCCTTCAGTAACGACTTCTGCACCGAAGAGTGGTGTTATTAATGCAATATGGTGCCACTTGCATATCATACTGTACGGTGTGCTTACCAATCAGAAATAGATTGTATTTTTAATTTGTGTCTGGTTGTACACACATCAGGCCAAAAATCATCCCACAACAGACGGCAGTCGTACTCAGTGTTCATGTGTAAATAACCCTTCCTCTATGCTTTAATTATCCTGGACAGACAAGTCCACTGTTGCTACATCTTGTAACTGAGCCATGTTATTACCCTAAGAAAGCACAAGCTCCAGACCGTTTTAGTTAGAGAAAGGACTTGAATCATAATTATGAACAGATGGTAACCCTCTGTTACTTTTTACTGTCGCCCGGCTTTCTACTGGCCTTATTCTTCTGGCTTCTTTCCAAATCCCTTCTATCTTTGTTCCAAACTTCCCGGAACGAAGCAAACTTCTTCATGCTGACGTGCCCTTTTGTTTCTGCTTGTTGAATATCTGAGCAGCTCTTGTCGTGCAGGCTGATTGGAAAGATCAAGAGCTGCTCCTCGATGCAGTCTCTTTGTATAAGAGAAGTTAAAGGCCAAAAATGCAATTCAAGCACTTCTTTCCATCATCAGAGATGACACTCATATTGGCGCCAACATCATGCTTCCCCCGTCATCTTGCCTGCCCGCCCCCCTTCTTTTCTCTCTGCTGAAATTCAAACCCTCATCTGTCTTTGCACATCCTCTGTTCTCCATCTCTACGTCTCTGTCTCTTAGGAAGAAACAGCCCTTAGCTGTAAATTGGCCCATTTCTCACTTTTCATTTGCGAAAGTTGCGGCAGGTAAAAAGTGAGTGGTGCAGGGGGGGAGAAGGTGCTAGCCAAGCACGCTGGTTGAAGTGTGAATTCATTAGCGTTACTGGTTCGCTGAAACAAAGCAGAGAGGTTCCTCATTCTGCACCGCATTTCACTGTCAACCCGTCGGTTCGCGTACAGCAGCATCTCCTATACAGGGCCATGAAATTAAACAGAAGCAGGAATTTAGCACTGAACACTCGGCAGCACAGCAGGCTCAACAGTTTCCCAAGTGAAGAAAAATATCAGGACATTTCCATTATCCCGCGCTGGTGTAAGCCCGTAAAAGCATAAAATTAGATATCTGTGGAGCATAAAATTAATTCTGAGACCTCCTCAAAAGGTCAAATGATATTTTCAAACTAAAGCCACGATTAGCTCCTTGTTTGACATACAGTGTTAATACTCGGTAATAAGTTAGCCTGTGTGGAATTGCTATGGCCACTCACTCTAATCCAGCTTTGAAGTCTTTTAATTCTGTTGTGACCTACTAAGGATTACTGATGAATTTTCCATATTGTTCTGACGCATGCACGTAACATTTGAAACATGGCTGGATATGCCACTTTGGGAGTCTGGGTGTTTTCTCCCCAGTTCCCACTTTCTAATGTCACAGATTAGAAAATTCAGCCCTTATCAGCCATTTACAGTTATGTCCTTGTCCTTCCTGCTGTCTGGGCACGATACAGCAGTCACTGCAAAGCCAAGATTTTACAGCGACTTTAGATTGTCTTCAGTGTCTGATATTACCAAATAGCGGGGTAAGCACTGCTAGCATTATTTGAACAACTGTCTGGGTGTATTTACAAGAAAAATTCAGATTCTTTCCTTAGTTCTGTTTTCCAAAAGGCTGCTTCCGTTTCCAAATCTAGTACATGATGAGAGATGGGCCAT
This sequence comes from Poecilia formosa, assembly GCF_000485575.1. Classification (NCBI taxonomy): domain Eukaryota; kingdom Metazoa; phylum Chordata; class Actinopteri; order Cyprinodontiformes; family Poeciliidae; genus Poecilia; species Poecilia formosa. Next base: position 4,422,765 of record NW_006799944.1, on the reverse strand, counting down.
GGCAGAGGATGTAAACTCAAAAGGATAAAACAGAGCAAATACAGGGTAACATTGTAAGTCTTCCTGTTAGCTGCTTTTAGTCTTGCTCTCTCCCACACCCCTCATGAACCACAGATATGTCTTTACATGATGTAGAAAATGGCTTCCTGTAAAATGACCTCAATGATGCTGAACAACCTTGAATCCTCTTGATTCAAGGTTGGAAAGCAAAAGAAGATTCAAATACTTTTGGTGCACCATGGCTATTTGTTGTCTTCTGTACTGACAATTCCCCTCCGTGTTTCCGTCACTTCACTTTCTGATTTGCTGCATGTTCTTATTTGGGGACACCACACACTCCACAATATCGGACCGAGACAATCCAACGAGTCGAATATCCCCGATAAGTATGGCTAACTTGACTACCAATAAGTAGATCGTTACCCTAACTATGAAATCCACAAGGATTTGATCATTTCCAAATCCAGGATGATCCACAAAAAGACAGAGTTTGAAAGCCCAAAAGGGGTAAAAAGAGAGCAACTCTGCATTCTCTTTGCTTTCCTGTTATCTGCTTGAAAAATGACTCTCTGTCGCTCTCAGGCAGCCTGGATGAATTGTCTTGATAGGGTGTATAAAGTAGTTTTTTATTTTCTTCCACAAATATAGTCATGACGTGCTTCCTTTGACTTTGTTTTAAATACCTCACTGATACTGAGAGCTTGATTATTTTTAACATAGAAAGAGCATCTAGACTGAAGGCTATTCCTGGCAATTGAGTTGTTATGGCGCCTTGACCAGAGCAACGTTGGATTCTTTTGCTTTCCAAGATAATATGTTAAAATATTATGATGATGATTTGATATTCCGGTTTGGCAGTATGCGTGGTTTCCCTCCAGTCATCTCTTTCCGTGCTCAAAGATTAAAAAAAGGAAAGTGCATCAGCCAATTGCAGTTATATCTCTGTCCTGCCACAGACTCCCCGCTGTCTGTCTGCAGCCCTCCCCTCAGCCAAAAGCAACACACCCTCCCTTCTTCTGGCAGCCCAATTTGTCAAGATCACTCATTCAGATTGGTGTCGTTTCGAGTGGGAGCCGCTGTCTGCCTTTACAGAGGGATGATTATGGTAAAAGCAGATGAAAAGGCAAAATGCAGATCATCCTTAATCTCTTTCTGAGGAGTTGTACCTCCTTTAGCTTTTCTTCAAGGTCCCTTCTATTTCCTACTGACCTCCCATTGATTTCTTTCAGGCTCGATTCCTTTCCTACACGCTCGTCTTTTATTTCTGACCACGTGGGTAGCCGTCTCCTTCAGATGACGCAGCACTGACCCCATGTTAATATTCATGCTAATAGAAGCTTTCATGAATTTGTGTACATGAATATTGCATGACTGGTTTTCATCTACAAGCTCCCACCAATTTAGTCTCTTTCCTCTGCTTAATTGAAAACCATTATTACTAACTGCAGTCAGGATTTGTTCTTCAGAAAGCGTTTTTTTTTTTTTCTTTTTTTTCTTTCTCAGATTGTGCCGTTCTGATCTATCAAACTCACTGTGCCCCTGCAGCCAAGTCCAAAGCCCGCTTTTCAAATGGACACCAATCAAAAGGATTCTGAAATAGGCAGAGCGCAGGGTTGGGAAATGAGGTTAAGTGTGCTGACTGACCGACCTTCAACACTGCAACGCCCTCCATATCAGAACCTGACAGCCCGTGAGAGCATGGAAGGAGAAAGCTCGGTGGGATGACTTGTAATTGGACTGGGAGACTAGAGGCTAGATGAAGCATTTAAGGCTCTGACTTGTCTATTTGCAGGGCCTGAAGTGTGTGAAATGACAGGTTCACCTCTGCGGTTTCTAACAACTGCTTACTTTTGACCACAATAAAGAACACACATGTCTGAGAGTGTCTCCGTGTTAACGTGCATATTTCACAAAGCAGACTTGTTCTGCTGCATTTGCACCTGTCATCCATCCATGTGCATGCGATGCTTTTGGTTAAAAGAGAAAAGAAAAGGGAAGAAAAGAGAAGAAAAGGAAAGAAAAGAAGAAAAGAAAAGAGATGTTTGAAAACTCTTCCAAAACTGAAGATTCTTTTAAAGAGTCTTTGTGTGCCCTTGACAGTTTTAGAAAGACTGTGGCACCACATTATTATTTTATGACATGAAGATTTGCAGAAACCACAAGAAGGATCTATTTTATTATTGTTATTTCTTTTTTATACGTACATTCCTTCTTCTGCCAAGATTTTTCCCTGAACCTGGGGCCATTTAATGTTAGCCATGTGCTCTAGCAAGTAATCAGTCAGAGTAAAGGGTAAAAAAAAAAAAATGAAGAAAACAAAACAAGCTCTTGTTATTTTAGGTGAATCTCTTGCTGTTCACAGATTGATTGTCTTGGCTGTGGGTCAGTTTGGCTTTTTACCAGTCTATATTCCCATACACTTTGCTTTTTTGTCCCAAACTACTTCCATTATGCACCCTTACATTTTTTTACAATGCTGTACATCTGCAGTAAAATCATTGTGGATTTGTTTATCTTTGTGGCTGGGTGTTTTATATTGAATTATTGAGATGGAAAGTCATAAAATGCTCAAATATTATTTGATTGGGTTCTTATTATTACTGATATTTATTGTTGTTTGTTACAAGGGTGCACCAATTGCAGTCTTTTGACCGATCACTGATTACCAATCTTTATAAAACGTGATTTGCCGAGTCCGACTTTCCCCAACAATGTTTCGTTTTCCTGAAATGTCGCTAAACATAGCAAGAATGTTGCTGAGTTTGCAACAGTGAAGTGGGAAGATGACCCAATGTTTTGTTTCTTTTTCTTGTCACTGTAGGGTTTAAAGTGGGGGGAGGGGGAGAAAGGTTTGCAGAAACCAGGGGTCAGAAATTGACCACAAATCTCTTATCTGTGCATCTCTTAAAAAAAGTGAATTAAAAATATCTTGAGTAATTGTGCACTATTACACTTTGTGTAATTTTGGTGGTAGAGGATTGTAAAACAGAGATGGTAGACAGAAAATATCAACGCTGAGTTAATCATTTCACACTCTGCATTTTTTATTTTTCCTTTTTTTTTCTGCTGCTGCTGATGAAAAATTCAGTGCAGTGTCTTTGGGGTGCTATTTTAAACAGCCCTCTCACTTTCTATCTGATCTTTTGCTGCTACTTGGGGATGTGGGGGATTGAGCGGAGTGTGCCGAGACTCTTTGGAAACAAGGTCCTCCATGTTGCCCCTGGTCACAGTCTCCCTTTCAAGCAGCTAATTTTATGCACCCCTCATCATGACTGTGGAGCAGAGAATGAGAGAGACAGAGAGATAGTATCTCCAGGATGGTGCCAAAATAAGAAGAGGAAATTGAGTGGAAACTTTTGCTATGCATGAAAATCATCAGGGGAAAGTGTTTTCTCCCGCTCTATCTTCTTTCCACAGTTTATTATTTTCCCCAATTCTCACTGTTGTCACTTTGCCTCTCTGCTTCACATTTTAAGTGCTGGGGCTTGTGCATGTAGATACATTCATCGGATGAGGTAGATAGACGATGCATGATATGTGGATAAAATACAGTCACCTCAATGTGACCGCAGTGACTTTCTGTTTGGATTACCAAAATTATTATGACAGGCCAAAAATATTATGAGTTTGTTTTTTTGCTCTTTTTAAGGTCAAACATGGTCATACACTTCTGTAGTGTTTGGTACGCCTCTAAAACTGTATTACCCGACTTGCTTAGGTGTTTTGGGTATCCTTCCAGAATCTTCCCACAATAGTTTGCTGTAATTTTGGCCAATTTCTTTTCACAGAAGTGGTGTAACTGAGTTAGGTTTGTTCACTTTCCCCTCTAAGCCGCTAACTTCGAATTTTATGAGAGATGAAGATCAAGATTGTTACGGTGACTCCAAATCATTGACTCTGATGTCCTTAAGCCACTTTGTGACTAATTTGATGGAAGATCTAGGGTCACTGTTTATTTGAAAGAGCTTTCTGCAGCCAAGCTTTGGCTTCCTGACTGACGTATTAAAATGTCGCAATGATATTTCTACATAATGTGCTTTTCCTCATGCTACAATCTATTTTGTGAAGTACACCATTCCCTCCTGTGGCAGCTGCCTCCACTACACTTCAAAGTTGAGGGTCAGTGTTAGTTTCAGCCTGCAGGAGAAGTCTCCAACGATAAATGTTTTTATCATTAAGTTTATGTTTGAACTGTAGTCTTGCTCTCTAAATTGCTTTTGGAGTGATGCATAATTTAACTGATGTACAAATGAATATAGTGTCTTCAAGGATCTTGACATTGGACCAGATTTGTTGAAGTGCACAATTTTTTTTTCCTGATTTATTCACTGATTTCTTTTGCTTTTCCTTTAATGCCAGGCTGTAGCTAAGCTTAAAATACATCCACAGGTGTTCTTCCAGTTTCTCAAATGATGATAATTAAAATACCATAAGCTCTCAAAGCCATAACACTGTCAACTAGACTTTCCTGAATTGACACAGAGAGAAAAAGGTTATGTTTTCTTATACAGAGGAGGTAAATGTCAAGTTTCAGCTATCTGTGCAAATGTAAATGTGCTTTACATATGTATATTGATTTCCTGAGTGTGAAAGCACATGTCTTTCACGGTTTCCTGAAATATCAGAGGTTTAATTTAATTAGCGTTTCTCTGTTACAAACCCGTCATCTTATTTTCAAACTCCTCATGCTCGGATGGCACAATTTCTTTGTCAAAAGTGACATGTTTTTATTTCCTACATTGACCTTGAGTATGTTCTCATAAAATATTTACACTTGCACAGTATTTTTCAGGCTGAAAGTTCTGAGCAAATTATTTTACACGAGATTAAAAAAAAGTACATTCACCTTGCTCCCTCGCTCTTTTACCTCATCTCCCTATTTCTCTTCCTTCTGTTTTCTCCCACATAACACTGCAGTGCTGGCAGATTTGTAGTCAGGCCTCAGGAATAGAAATGAGATGCATGGTGGCACTGTGTCAAAGAGCAGCAGATTGAACATTAGCCTGAATCGTCGAGCAAATGTTTTCAGATTTTTTTTTATTTTTTTCTAATTCAAATTAGCCTGGGATATTGGCTTGGGAGCCAAGAGGGTGCAGTGAGAGCTCTGCAGTGGACACCTGCTCTATTAACCTCACATGATGTGTTTGGGTGTGATTGCATGAATTATCTCAAGACTGAGAGCATTCTCTGTGTGTGTGTGTGTGTGTGTGTGTGTGTGTGCTACTTGTGCTTTCCTCTGTGTTTGCATTTGTGACCCAAGAGAGCATGGAAATAGAGAACAGAAAGTTAGATTTAGCTGCCTTTAGCAACTTATTAGTTGCTAAACGAAGGATGTCTGCTTGGTGTTTGTTTTCCCATAAGCCGCACTTTCCCCTCCCCTCCTCCTTTTCTTTTCAGTCTCACACTTAGTCACACAGAGACTCAGAACCTGTGTGGAGGGAGGGGTCTTCCACTCTGAAATCAGACAGGGTTATTTATGGTGCATGTGCCTGGAGTTGGTGTTTGACTTATTGCAGGGGTCACAGGATGTGGGTGGATTTAGATGCTGCTTTATCACTCTCACATCGCCATTCTTAAGCAAGTCACGTCCAACCCTGTCACGGTGCTGGGTCACCTCCAGTATCTGCATCTGTATCTATGTGTGTTTACTTGTGCATGTATACCTTACACTGTATACTGTGTATACTCCATGATACCACTGGATAGTATTGACTGGGACCACGCACACGCGCGCGCGCACACACGCACACACACAACCTTTATTTTGATGTTGAGGGCACGCAAAGTTAGTGTCCCAATAATTCAGTCTCAGCAAGTTTCTGACAGTTGATTAATTGCGGAACAAATAAGGGGTCATTGCTCACATTTAAAGCACATTTTAGTTTTCAGCTGATTTAGGTTGATGGTACACAATAACAAAAAACGGCATCAAAACATACAGAGATGTCAATAATTCATAATTCCCTTCATTTTGGTTAAATATAACTACAGGCCTGAGACAGATGCATTAGAGAGGTTTCCCATTATTAATTATTAACTATTAACCTTTTTTCTACATATGCAATTGTAACATATTCTCAAGACACACATATTAGAAAATTGTTTTTTTCCTGTATGTGACAAACTTTGTTTTTATTGCCTCCTATTCCCTGATTGCAATCCATGTTTGTTTTTCCTGATGACATCACCATGAATGTCTGTTTTCCTATTCGACATCCCAACAGAAACAAATACGATGAAACGAAAGTCTAAGTCCAGCTCCATGTTGACAAGGATGTCAAGAGTCAATGTAGACATCTCCCACAGATTTTTCAGACATCTTGTTGAATTTGTGCTACAAAGAGATAAGGGTGTTTTAAAAGCCAAAAAGTTACTAGCAAGTAATAAAGTGGCTTGTTTCCAGTGCACGTATATAAAACTAATATGCTTTTCTTTTGCCTGGATGATATCGATGAACCAAAGTCGATGCTGGAGGAAGCTATTTTCTGGAGGGCGACTGTAGATGTTATATCTATTCACAGTAAAGCAATGAAATGACTAAGAAATGGGAAGCATCTTCCTCATCAGCGCCTCTCCACCGGCCTACATCGTCGTGGTAACCTGTTTTCCGTACGGGTTGAATGGGTGGTGGTATCTCCACCAGCACCATCAGTACTTTTAAATCAGATATACAGCTTAACATCTAAATATCGGTTTCACATTAGAGCCAGTGCTTTGTCAGATGGATTGTTTGCTGCTGCCGCAACTTTTGCATCCATCTGTATTTGGAGAGGCTGCTCTGAAGGTGGCCAAAAACAAAACACAAGTCTCTTATTTTCAGGTGTACATCCCTTATATGTACTTTGAGCTTTAAATAAACCATCCCACCGACTGTCTTCTCTGAGAGACGGACATTCGGGACATTGTAGTTTACTTCAGGTCAGTGCTAAGATTTAGCTTTTGCCCAGCCTGCCTCTCCAAGCACAAAGCATACCTTGTGCTATTACTTGGTGCCTTCTCAGTATCTGACCATGAAGCTCTTCTTTCAATATCAGCAATCCATTTTCTTTCACACATCATTAAAGGTTATCTGATATCCACTGAAAACCAGAATAATAATAAAAAATGCATTCTCTGGCGCAAGAGAGAGAGAGGCTAATGCCCAGATGTTGTCCAGTAGAAGAATTTTAGAAAAGAAAATAAAGCATCTTTTTAAGGAAATTTATTCTTTAGCAAGGAAAACAGCATAGTGGCGTTTTGTACCAACAACTGTATCCTAACTACTTCATTGCACATCTGCTGTTGTGCAGACTGTGTTCAATTTTTCCAGTGTACAGCATGTTGGCTCCAGCCTCTCTCTACGTCCTTGGCTGTGCTGACAGTGGCTGCCCTGTTCTGCTTTTAACCTCAATCTAAAGCCATGACTGATGGGACTCGGCAACCTCCTGCCTGCATCACCTCTCACAGATGATATATGTTTGTAGAGAGATTTACCTTTTCTACCCTGTGTGTTTGTGGGAGGGTTTTTTTTTCTTTTTTTTTCTTTTTTGTCTGTCAGAGTGTGGGCGTGTTGGATCCTTGATTTTGACCTACACTTGAGCATAGAGTGTCGTGACCTGTATTTCTTGCTGTGGGATTTGTCTTTGTGTAAATTAACCAGGGAAGAACAAGTGTCCTCGGCTTTCTACTGCGCGCGTCTCCTCACTAAGTCTCGGCTGACTAGCTATCATGCCAGCCGGGTATTAAATGTTTAATGCTTGTGGATGTAGGAGATTGCCTTCTACTTGTCCTGATTAAATATTTAGAAGTGTCTGAACAGAGTATGCACATTGGTAGGTGGTAAGGGACCCCAAATGTGGTGTCAGAACATAACTGACTGCCAGCTGTCTATTCTGTGACGACTGTGAAACGACCGGGACCTCCTCCGAGGAACACTGGTGGCAAAACGCAGAATTGGAGGTGAGAGGGGAGGTTATATTTATCTCTCTCCTCCCTCATGTATAGTGAGCCACATTTGTTCCCTGTGCAGCTCTGTGCCGGTTCATATTGAGAACATTTCTTTGTCCTCCTTGAATATCGGGGTGAGTGGACAAGGATAAAGTTTAGATGCCATATTTAGAAGTCAGCAGTCATCTGTGTACTATGCATATGTTCGTTTACCATAATGGGAAAACACAAATGTTTCCCCGTTTAATAACTATGAAACAAATTAAAAAATGAGCATCAAAAAAAAAAAAAAAAGTTTCTTATAGGAAAGTCCTCCAAAGAAAATAGACAGAGTTTATGTCAGTTTCCATCTGGAAAAGTCTGCAAGGCAGAAGTACAAAGACGGTCTTTTGGATTAATGTTGTAGAATCAAGGAGCTTTTTAAAAAGTCTGATTCGTTTACCTGACATTATGTCCACTCTTGAAGTGAACTGAAGTGAGTTTTCCCCATGTACTGATAATGTCTTGCAGTAAATGTTGAGCTCACTATATAAATAAATTAGGACCGAATGTTTGAAAGCCCAGTTATGGTTCCTTGGCTCTTTAGAAGATCAAGCACATCCAATCCCTCCCCAAATAAATTATTTGTTACTCAGTTTGCTTTTTAAAGTATTTTCTGTAAAAAAAAAAAATACAGAAAAAACATGTGTTCTTTTCTCAAGCTGATCTTTCATGTGTTTAAATTATTATTGATATATACTGATTAAACCAAATTTTTCTTTGTAAGCTTTTATTTTCAGCATGACACACCCAGTACAATGCTTTGCAAAGGTTTTCATGTCATAATGATTTTGCAAGCTGTTGTATGTTCTCACTCAACAAGATCTTCAGCTTTTGTCAGGTTGCTCACTTTGCACTCTTTGCAACCAGCTTCTGTTGTAGAACAAAATCTGTGGGAGCCTCTCAGATTTTCCGGTGAGTTGTTTGTCACGTCCTCCAACCACGTCCTTGAGCGGTGAAGGACAACAGAATCCAATCTTGACATGGGACCCATGGGATCGTCCACGGAGACACCTGGTTGCACCACAAACCACTTCGTAACGCTGGCTCACTGCGATTTCATTGTTCTTAGAGGCTCACATCAAAACATGGACTCTGAAAATTACTCTGAAGGGAAGACATGAAGCATTCTTTTGAGGTTACAATGCACTGATCTCGCTGGCACGTTCCCCAGTTTACACTCCCATTCACATGTCCACAAGGCAAGGAGAATCCAATGGCATGTCACCCAACACAGCTAAAAGTCTGCAGCTGGGGAGATAAAAGGGAGGGAGGCAAATCCCGTCCAACTGGAGCGCATTCTTCCTGGTCAAGAGAGAAAGACAAAACTTCAAGAACAGTATGTCTGACTTAGCCTGTCTTCTTGCCTGGCTTGTTGGAAGAGCCACAAAGAGACAGAGGATTGATCAGAGGCAGGAGAAAACCTTCACATTAGCAGCCTGAAGGCAGGGGAGCAACCTTCTGCTCCACAGTCAGATCTACTTCTCTCAGAGGATGAAAGCAGACTCTGATAAAATGATGGCTGCATGAGTTCAATAAGGCCACATGGTGAAAGCTGGGCTCACAGTTTGGCATACACTTGAGCAATCACCGCTACACTGGTGGTTGCATGGTCCCGTATTTACTGGCCCCACAGTCGTTGCTCAGCAAATAGCTGTAGTTTATGGACAGACATGCCTTTGGCCCCACTGCGTGTTTGCTAAAAAGCAGATGTGACTTTAATTGGCTGCATAAAAACAGAACTTTGGAGATTTTAAGGAGTAACTTGTTGTGGTGTGACAAAATAAGCACATTTTACAACTGTCTGCACCCACTGTCTATTCTTTACAGTATTCCAGAGGTTTGCGGTGAGGCTGTAATGCTATTTTCATTGTATGGTTCTGGTCTTGCTCTGGTACTTGTGAGTTTGTTGTGTTAGTCCTCTCAGGAATGTTTCTGCTTTTCATTAGCCGGACTGCATCAGAGAGTCTGACCCATGATTTAAGGAGTCACGGGCATCTGCAGCTCTGTTGCAGCTCTCTAATTATACTGTTCTGTATCACAGATCATTAGCTATCCTGTGATACTTAGTCATCCACTGAAGAATTTCGGCTTAGGTCAGCAGCACATGTGTCTGTGCTGCAGGAGTCGATTCAAGAGTGAGGATACCGTTGTCAAGGCATAAAAAGATTTCAAAACTGATCAACTTTCTCATCATTTTGTTTCTAAGATTTAAATTCCTTTTTAAAGAAGAAGCTGGCAGAGCTGTTCTTGATCTTTTGAAGCAGTCGTGCAGTTCCCTTCCCCCACCTGTTGCTGCTGGTCAATGCTACACTTTTAGCTCGTGGTCATAAGATCGGTGTTTACTTCTCCCGGTAGGAATTTTGGATTTGAAGGAATGGATGGATGGAAAGTTTACTTTAAAAAAGTGCAGAAGAATAATCTTGATTGACTGTTGCTATGAGTATTTTAGTTGGATTCATTTGCAAATACATCTGGCGCATTAAATGCGCAGGATGCATTCAATTATCTGTGAATGCGGCCTGGATTTCACCAAATATGTATTGAAAGGTTGTTAGCGGTGGTGATCTTCTCAACAGGAGGAGGGGCCGCCAATCTGCTTTAGGCTCTGTACAACCTTGGGCCATCCCTGCTCTCTCTATCTCTCTCCATATGTGTTGGCGTATATAAAACTAATTACCAATTCATAAGTATCACAGATCGTTCTCTAACCGTAACATTCAAAATGTTATCGTAGCAGCAGTAGGACACTTGGGTGTTTTAACTCAAGGTCATTGTACCGTTAGAATCCCATAGAAGCTCAGCTGCTTCTGAAGATGGGGGAGATTTTTCCCGTGGCAAATCAGTTTAAACCTACAAATGTGGGTTTTAAATTTTTCACATAAAAAAAAAAACAAAAAAAAAACACCAATAAGATAATTTTATACTTTTTCGTGGCAACACATCTGATTTCTTCACACATGGAGCCCCTTAAGGCAAACAGGGACATTGTTCCCAGTGCTGATGGAACCATGCTGGGCAGATCGGTGGTTGAGGTATGAAGAAGCTCTAACAGACCCTGTTATGGCTGAATGATTTACCTATAATCCGATTGAGGAAGACTGGATGGGGGGGTGGAGAGAGGAGCTTGATGGGTGGTATCAAGACCTAACAACCACACACCCAGTGTGCACACACCTGCCGCTCCACTGTATCCGAGTGTTATAGCTGATTAGCAGCAGTAATTACAATTTCTAAATATATCAGATTCACTATCTCGCAGGATTTGTAGAAATGCAGATTATAAAATGTTTTTTTTTTTGTTGTCGTTCTGGCTCTATTATCCAACGTGGGCCGTAGCTGGAAATCCAGAGATGAGCTGTACCAGCCCTTTAAGTCCACCAGATTTATGTCTTAACACTCGCAAACGTTTTCAGCTTGTCTGCTTCACAGTCGGGCTTATTATGTGTTGTTGAAGAGGTAGAACAAGGTGTATGTCTGTATTGAGAAGACCACATTCATGTTCAGTGATAAATGTTTAATATAAATCAACAAAAGAGCTATTCAGAGCTTGAAATTCAGCCAAAAACCACACACACACACACACACACATACACACACACACACAAAACCCCAGCATGTTCAGGACTCCCAGATGGTGAAACGAGGAGAAAGCGGCTTCTCCCGATTAAATGCAAGGAACCACCGGTGGAAAACATGAGTGGCAGAAGCAATCCGCTAAAGCAATCTGCAGCAGCCCGTCCAACCTTGAAGGAAGCGTACAATAGCTTGAGCCGTTCCCTTAGCATTAGCAGTCTTGTGTGGGATGCTGTATAATCTACCTGCCAGATTAAGATGACATGGTCATTGTCTAGAAGGGGGAATTGAATTATGGTGTGTGAAAGGGGTTTAAATGTGATTATGCAGGGAGAACTCTTCCAGCATGTGTGAGATGTGCAAAGTCAGAGCCTCGGTGCACCGACTGCTCCCAACTCCTTTTCGTGCACACCTTCCCGCTCGTGCGCGCACACACAGTGGGAGCTACTTTGCATACCCGCGAACACAAAAATATGCAAATCATGACGGCTACACATGCAAATGTCCACAAGAACGCACTTGGCCTACATTCATACACCAGTCTGCATCGCCTCCATGCTGCCTTCATTTATGAAGAGATCATGCTTTTCCTCTTGTTTTATAAGCAGTTCATCTTCTCTCCAAGACTGTGTTTACTGCCCTGGAATGTGTTCACGATGCTGGAGCCTGGCCTCGCTCGTGTTCCTCTGACATGATATTGCAGCTTAATCCGTAGCACGATTGGCTTAACCACACCGTAGCGCGTTCAGAAGATGTATCTGCACAGTTTAACCACTGCTAATCTCCTTCTGACCGCCCAGTTCTCTTAATGCTCACTCCTAAACTGCATCATCTTTGTTTCATCTTGTTCCTCGGGCGCTGTGCATGCGTGGGTGTACCTGCCCGTCCCCGTGTTCTGAAGTGTTGTGTTTATGGGTCACAGGTGGCTAATGTGGCTAATGACTGTACATGAGTTTGTGTGCGGGAGTGGGTTCTCATCCCCCGTGACGTTTTTACTCGGGACGTTGCTGCGCATGTGCCGAACCTGCCCGACAAGACGAGGAGCAGCAGCCGCAGCCTGCCATTTATCTTCATTGATCATCAGGTGATAGGATGCAGAAAGGTTTCATGACAATGCTGATGGGATCGATTAATCATATTTTTCGGGATGTGGTCTCAACATTCAGAGCTTGTCTCATATGCCCATATGTACACTGGCTCTCTGACATGTACACGCTCCCAGGGGATGGTTGTGGTGTAAAAAAAAAAGTGATAAATCATTTCAAATCTTTTTCTACATGATGGGAGATATAACGACAAACAAATCGGTTAGACTGGGAAGAAGGTGCAATAATTTCTTTACATTATGTCCTCACTCTTAAACTATGGTAATAATGAGTGGATTTCGATTCAGTTTTACTGCCGTCTTTAGCTGGAGTCGACCAGTTCAAGAGCATCTTGCCTTTGCAAAATTTGCCCATTCTGTTTTTCAAAAATCTTTGAAATCTTTCACGCTGTGTGAACACATCGTTTGTCCACTGCTCCGTTCAGGCAATCCTACAGATTTTCTCTGTCAAGATGTAGGTCTGGACTGTGACCAGGCCATTCAATAACATTAATTTCCTTTTCATTAAGTCATTCTTATGTGGATTTAGACACATGCCTGCACCCAAAGTGGAGGTAAAAATTGAAATCCTTCTTCATTTTGATTTTTTATTTTTTTTCCAGAAACGCCTTAAGGTTTTGGGTCAAAATTGACTAGTTTTGAGGTTGTCCATCATTTCATTAATCCTCTTTGATAACAATCCATATTCTATCAGAGGAAAAGTAACCCTACGGCATGACGCTGCCTCTACCATAAGGTACATAGATGTGACGTTCTTTTAATGATGTTCAATGTCGTAAACTTACTGCAACCTTACTACTTCTACTGTGATGCCTTTATATGATGAGAGCCCTCTGATCCATTGTGACCTCTTTGCAAAGACTTAAGTCAAATGAGGCAAATGTGGAGAAGTCAGGATAATCCATCAATGATATTTTTCTGTCATTTGAATCAATATAATTTATGATTGGTATGAATGTAAGGACACTTGAATACCTCGAAAGGTATTAGCTTCATGGTTTGCACACTAATGCAACCATGTCATTGCACTAACCAAACACCTGTAGATTTATGTGTAACAATAAAGGTGGAAAAACGCTTAGAAGGATTTACTCTGATTTCCATTTTTAAAAAAAACACATGGTATTTTAGCAAGTACGTGAACTCTTTGGAGGGCAACTCTATACGTGCTTACATATCAGTTGATGCAGGGTGGATTAGAATTAGCAGATGGACTGCACTTGCATTAGCCAACAGGGTGCTAGCACAGACGGAGTCAATCTGTTGTGCAGGGCTGAGACCAGGTTGTTGCTCACTGGGGTAGAGCCAGACCAGGACACACTGTCTGGGCCTCTGCAGCAGCAGGGGGTCCAAGAGGGGGGGCCGCTCTCCTGAAGTCTGACGAGAAATAAAGCACAGGTGGGAATATAAAAAAAAAAATCTGGTGTCCGGTTACTGGCTTTTTCGCTACTCCTGTGTCAAATGTTGGGTTGGGGTTAAATGCGGCTGAAATTGGATGATACACTGCAGCGCTCTCCTCTGCTGATGTTGGGGAAGAGGATATGACTAAAACATAAAAAGCGTTGGAGGAGGCAGAAGTGGAGTGAGTAGAGAGAGGGCACACTGAGTGAGCTTACTAATCAAAAATTGCTTTTGAGTGTTTTGGATTCAATTAGCGCTCCTGATGTAGCCGCGTTTTTTTCTTTTTCTCTTTGTTCTCTGCCTTCTTGCTTGGTTATCACAGCCCCGTGCTCTCTGCAGGGGGTCTGGCTGCAGGGGTTTCCTTGATAATATGTGTTTGTCAGCCAATCATCAGATTACCTGCTGAAATAGACTGCTCAATTTCTTGTTGTTTTTTTCTTAGATGTTTTGTGGAGATTTTTCTTTACTTCTCTACTCATCCTTTGAAAATTGATACTTCAAAGGGAATATTTAGAACCAGTAGCAATTGAACTAAAGTTATTATACTACAATGTTTCTTTTATCTGCTTTTTTTTCTTTTTTATGAATCCAAATCCCATCTGCATTATCCATTCTCTTGTGTTCCTTTGAATTTGTACTAGGAAGTTGTATTTTTATAGTTCTCAGTGAGAAACGCAGCAAGGAAGCCTCCTGAAGTCAAAATTCTGACTCATGAAGTCAGATTTCTCCAAGCAGCCCTGCAAAATCAATGCAACACAGACAAAACATGATAAAATGTTATTAGTTATAACTTATAACAGCCTCTCTGAGGATGTTTTTGTAGTATTTAAACACAAAAATGGAGCAAAAACACTTTGTATTGCTACTTGTTGTTAGCAACACAACAATTAGCCAATCCTACTGCTTCTCCAGTTAGCATCTGGAACATGCTGTATTTCAATTTTATGTCATTTCTAAATTTGAGCTCTGATTTATTTTGAGGCAAATCATACAAATTAGACTGGCATATTGCTCACAGGGAGTGTGAACAGGTTGGTTGAACCGTCAACATCTAAATTTAAATGTCGATCTGTTGTTGTGTGGCAGGATCTGTTTCGTGATCTCCAAAATGTTTTAGTTCTTTACCTACATGGTTTTATTTTACTTTGTATGTCTTTAAAACGAAAAAAAAAACAAAAAACAATTGGTAGTAGTCATTGGTGCGACTAGTCTCTACTGTTTTTCAGGCTTTGAAGCAGGACACTGTTATAACAAGAACTCCTCTGAGAGAAAACATAAGTTAAAAGATGGAGAGTCAAGGAGGCATATTTTTCCTCTTTTTTTTCTTTTCCTGCCCCCATTACATGTCATCACCCCAAACTAATCATGTCCTGGAAATTGAGCCTGAGAAATACTGCTGAGCTTGGCTTTAACTCCGTTTCTCTCCCCCTCCCCCTTTTCTTTGGTCCTCTCTGTTTCATTCTTTCTCCCTCCCTCCCATCGTTTCCCCTCTTTATCTCAGTGAGATCTGTAATTCCCTCTCACTCCATCCATATCTGTGCCTACCTCTAATACTCTGCTCCTCTTTACTTTATTTTTTTTTCATTCCTTTTGCCCCGTCTCACTTTTCTTGCCTCCTTTAGTTTTTATCTCATTTTTTTTTTTCCTGTTAACCACTGAGCCAGGGAACGGGGTCCTCTGCTTCTCGACACCGAATTGGTTGCTCTCCAACAAAGAAGTGGATTTTTCAATTAAACTGGCTGTCATTAGAAAGACAGCTATGGTACACCTCTCTTGTTCCTTGGTTTTTTTTTTTCCTGATCCTACCTAAAGTTACTCGCACATGGTGCCTCGCCAAACTATTCAGACTAAGCCTGGGCCAGTTACTGGTATTAAGATTAACCTACGGTGGATTCAGAACTGATAGTCTTTGTGTTTCTCCCACAGTTTAAAGTTCATTCACCAAGATGCTGGAGGAAATCCTTTTTCGGAAATATTTGTGTCAAATCTTTGGGTTTTACACATCAACAGCAATATGTAAAGCTACATATAAGAATTTCACTATGCCAAATTCACCCCATTTGAACCTTTTCAAGGTTTATGTTGCAGGCATTTGTCTATTTTTTCTGTTTTTATGTGATATACCAACCCAAAGTAGTAAATAATTGTGCCATTGAAGGAAATTTGTATGTTGAGAAGGATATGTTGTAAAAACAAAAATATGGAGAAAGAAAAGGATGACCAAAGAAACTAACTTGGGTCCACTGATTGCAGGATGACAATTCTAGATTTCCACCTAGAGCAGGAAGTAAAGTTAACCAGATTCCAAAGATAGCTAAATATAAACGTGAATCTGTGCCAAGTATTTGAAATTGCTGTTCACATATCTACTTCACATCGGATCTGACCAAGGTCCAGCTGTTTTGCAAAGAGTGGGAAAACTATATCACTTTCTGAATGCGAGAAACTTCTAAAGACTTTTGATTGTAATAGTTTCAGAAAAGGTGCAAAATATCCACCATTCAGAGGGGGATTTATGAACATAAAAGCTTACTGCTCCTCTCAGATTTTATTTCTGAAACAATGTGTAAAAAAAAACAAAAAACAAACAAAATCCAATAAATTGTGTTGAGCTTTGAGGTGTTAACCAGATGCAAAGCTCCGTTGTCGGAGAGCAGGGCGCCAGCAAACCTCCTTATATTGACTTTCACAGTCACATGGTGAGAGTCTGCGGCGCTAAGATGCTTACTGAACTGGGGGAACCCCTCTCTGGTAATTACATTGGTTTAATAGTACCAAGAATGCTATCTCCTCATGACAGGTGGTCACAAGATGTGTGGTGGGATAAATCACTGCATGAATTACTTAAGGTGGTGGGTTGGCCTTTTGGCTAAATCAGGAAGCGCAGCCCCGTTTTTTTTTTAAGGGCAGGAGTGATAAGCAACTGAAATGTGACAGGATGGAGTACAAATGATTTAACCGTGATACAGCAGGAGCGGGGCTGTGAGGGGAGGAGTCCTCCAATCATTGTGTTTGGTTGTTATCTTTCAGGGAAAAAACACAAATCAGTCATGTCTCACGCGGATGACTTTAAACATATGGGCCCTGGGGATAGACATCACAGAGATTGCGTATCTGGACTATCCCCCAGGGGTGAGAGAAAAAAATACGCTTTTACCCTATAACACAGTAGTTTCATACATATTTGATCCTCTCTTGATTGTGATTACCACCATCTCTCTCCACTTTCAGCCCGTGTTGCAGTGGAAGCGTCTGTTGTGGTTGTGTGCATTTATATGCACGGTTTGTTGTAAGAAGGGGGCCGGCTTTATTAGATTTGGAAGAGGCAGCACAATTTGTCTGACATGTTGAGGCAGAAGATTATGGAGAGGGTGGGGGTGGAGGGGGGGTGGACACAAAATGTATTCACTATTACATCCTCCTCTCACAGCTGTAGCAATTGATTTTTTTATTTTTTTTTATAAGTACACAGTGAAGCCAGCGGAGCAACGGTCGCTGGGAAAGGGAGGTGTGGAGAAGTGCCATTATCAGGGCGGAGAGCCAAGTGCACGAATGTAAAAAAAAAAAAAAAACTGAGAATGAAAAGAGGATAAACAGCAATAATCTGTTTTTATGGATGGAAGTGTGTCTAAAGTCATTGGGGGGGCGGGGGGGGGGAAGCCGCTGTGTATGAGTTTCTCCGCTGCTCGAGCTCATTGTCCTTCACCACATTGCTCGGCCTAAGCCTGGCCTCTGGGTCAGATTACTCGCAAAATGCCTCCTAGCATTCCCAGGATTCCCTCAGTCTGGGCTTATCGTTCTCGCACACATTCAGCAGCGACAGCGGTGAGTACGGCCAATGTCTTGGCGCTGGAGAGTCCGTGTGTGACGCCTGCCAGTTGACAGCGTGGAGGGGAAACTGCGCTCATGCCGAATGGATCGGCTACCTTAAAAACCTCCGCAGCACTGCAATAAACATCCTGAGCAAAATGGATTGAAAATATTTAATTATTCCTCTCCTTGATGAGCAGGGCGCACGTCAGTGCCGCTCCTCCTCGTTGGCCATTGATGAGGGTGAACTTTAAATGAAAGCGCCGGTCAATGTCGGCTCGTTAATGTCGTCCGCTGGCAATAAATGGTTTTTTAATGGTTAGTCAATTTTCCCACTTTTGCGTGCAGTCCTCGTATGAAATGATTAGCGACGCATGGCTGTGTTAGGAGACAGAACATCAATCAAACCCGAGGCAAAGACGGGCTGGTGCCACATGTGTCTGACAGGGTGGTAGGCGGCGATGATGGTGGCTTGTAGGAAGACGTCAGCCAATAGGCAGAAGCTGAACGTTGTGGAAAGTCCAGACTTGTCTCGATGAGGAACATGCAATATGGAAATGTTGATGTATATTTTTCGAAATGATCCAAATCCGTTTACAGATGCCAATTTTGCCTGTCGATGATACAAGATAGAGAAGTCGATTTAAAAGGTCATCTCTGCGTTCGTTTTGTCCTTGTTTTATAACATATTGGTGAAATCCTGTTTTGTCTGCACAGCTTACAAACTCGGTGATTGTGAAGCGATTATGATGTGATCAGTGCGTCTCGAAGGACGCTGATCAATAAGTGATCCACCAAGACGTCTGCGGTCACACCGCTGGTTGAGTGAGGCTGGGGATTTGTGATTTACTTAATATATTTTTGAATCTTTATTTTCTTTGTAAGCAAGAAAGTTGCCAGCTTTTAAAGGTGTAATGTAGATACATGCACATAATGTGAAATGAAATATGAGAATCTAGCAAGAGGCTCAGCCAGCTAATCAGTGGATGAGATGTGTGCAAATTTGTATTGTTTTTTCTTTTATAAATAGTTGTGAATAAATATTACAAATATCTCCGTGGCATAAAAAAAAACAACAACTAAGCCTTGAGTAGCTGGCAGAGTCAATTTGAGAAGATCAAGTCCCTTATAGTCCCCTTGTGGCACTGGGCCTGCTGAAATTCTTAATCTTTGCGAAATATTCTGAACTCACTCATCTCTGTTCCTTTTATCTGAAAGTTGACAGGGTTTCTTTTAGGCCACATTATCCTCCCTCAGGTTTTATGCCATCACAGCACAGGGCCACGTAAACACATGTGCCACAAAGCATGTGTCAGGCCTTTAACGGTTGATGTAACGCCTGTGTTGTGGTCCCTCCCGCCCCTTCTTCCTGCATGGGCAAAGTCCCTCAGATGTCAACCTGTGGCTCTCTGTGAACCGTGAAGCCTATCATGTGAGTGTAGGAACAGAAGAAAACCCCTCTCTCAGCTCTCGCTTTGATCTGCCTGGAAAACTCAAACCGGCTCCTGTCATACAGCGCCAGAGTGTGTGTGACTTTCACACAGTGTGCCTACCTTGACGGGGAATTGAAACTGACTCGGTAAAGGAACGTGACCCTCCCGGGCTTCAGAACAAAGCACCCGTGTTAGTAAACACATGCATAAACTGCATTCTTTGGAGCAGGGGGTAACAGATCCCACACATTCGCAGCCTGTGAGCGAGGGCAAATATTTTCAGCATCCCACAAGCTTTACAAGGCTTTGGGGAAACATTCCCGAAATACCATCTTTCCAATCCATCCATGGCAACAAGTGGCTCCCTGCTTCCTGTTTTTAGGCCTTGTGAAACTCTTCCTACTATGTGTGTGTGTGTGTGTGTGTGTGTGTGTGTGTGTGTGGGG
>NW_006799944.1:4251704-4402873 GCF_000485575.1 Poecilia formosa | reverse complement strand
TACACACACCTGCAGTTTGTGTTAGTTTCATACCTTTTATATTGAAAGAAACTGATGTTATTTTTTGTAAATATTATGAATAATTGTCATTTTGGTCCGTCTGATGTCATTTTCAAATATTAAATAATTCATCATTCATTCGGCTGCTTAGTACCTCAGTAGACTTTTTACCATATACGTTTTTACTCTAGTAAAACGGATGGCTACTTTTTACTTTTATTTGATTACAAATATGTTCAACTATCACTACTATTACTTGAGTACAATTATTGGTAATAATTGGAAATAAAAGGAGTTGTTGGTGAAAAAAAATAATTAAACACAAAAGCATCCACAAGGAAAATGAAAAACAACATATATTTTTAAAAACAGTAAAATTTAAATTACGTGCTTAAAAATATAATTTGTTGGAAGTAGGCTGGAAAAATTAAAATGAATGTCAAATAAATAAAACATGAGGTAAAGTTTTCCTTTTTTTAAATTAATTGGCACATTTAAAGTGTATGGATTTATTTATAAGGCCATTTATATATTTCTTTTTTTTAAAAATTATGTCAGTTTTGGGCTTCCATACCTTACATTCGTAGTACTGTTTGTTTAATGGGTTTAATGGTGTTAAATTCACCTGTATGGTTAAATTGCAAATGTTAACCACATAGTGTTCGACAACAGTATCAGTCTTGACGAATACGATTTGCCTCACCTTTACAGAATTCGGCGTGTGTAAAGGTCAGAGGTCAGATCATGGGTGGACAGTTCGATGTCGCACTTTGTGTGCCTCCATAGGAATAGCGTTACCTTAATGCGTTCTCAATTACAGCCCTTCCCTCCTCCGAGCCCTCAGCTTAACCTTATCTGAGATAGCCATGAACCATAACTGATATAATCATAGCAGCCCCTGTGTGGATGTGTTACCAGCACATTATCAGACATAGTAAATCAGTTTATGGATTAATCAAATTTAGCCTCCCCGTCCTTAAACGGCGCTCCCCATCCTCCCTCCACCCGATGCGCCTTGGTGTCCCTCCTGCAGAGGAATCAGCTGAGCGCTCTGCCTATTTCCCAAGCACTCAGGTGTGGGTACGCGTCTGCTCTCAGTTAATAAGGAAGTAATGGCTTCATATCTGCTCCCATGCTAATTGAATTAAATCAGTTTCATGCTGTTATTATTAGGTACGTAGAGCCCCGGTGTCCGAATAGAGCCTCCGCTTTTTCCCGTAGACGGAAACGTCGGTATTCCGGGAGAGATGTTTGTCCATCTGCGCTTGACGCTGGAAATGCTCATCTCGGACGATCAAAAGATCCTGGAGAGAGGCTTTTATTGTTAAATATTGAGGAATATGGAACTGATTTATTTATTTTTTCTGCTCTATTAATAATGTGGAAAACGTGAACTGAAGGCTTTGCTGTTAAAATGTTGAGGTAATTACAGATTTTTCTTTAATAGGGACATGAATTTTTCACACAGATGTAATTAGAAGCCAGAATTAAAACCAGCCATCGCCTCTCATCTTTTTGTGTTTTAATGATAAAGCAGCGATAGACATGAAGAACAATGGAGGCAGACAGCAATAGCACACAACCAGGCGCCTAATTAGGTATTTCTGTAGCCAGCAGCCGTGGATAATGAAGGAAATAGTGGTTGGTGGGACTGACAGTGTTTTTGCTGTTTTTCTCCCTTTAACACGGCAATCCTCTTGGTCTAAATACCACTGAGATAAATTAGACCAAGTAAATGACGGTAATTGCCTTTTTCAGATTACATTTCTAACCTGTGCACCTTCTTTCCTCCTCCTCTCTGGAAACGTCAGTTCTCCTCGCCGCAGCTGCTGTCGGCTGACAAGTTGTGTTACTCAAATGCACTTTTACTTTATTGAACTTAAGCAATCTCTCTATTTTGCCATTGAATGGTTGTCATTTCACCAACTCCCCTTGATAGAAGAAGTCATCATTCTCTGTCAGAGCACAACTGCAAAGTGGCCCAAAGTGACACCTTTGGTGCTGTGCGCTCCTCCGTGAACTGCACGTTTCTGTGCTCCACGTCTAATATTTTACGCCTTCGAGACATTGGCTGGCATTTTGTCGCTTTTAAACCACAAACTTTGATTGGACTCATTAGGACTTCATGTTATAAAAAGAAATAAAAATATATATTAATTATAAAAAAATCAGTTAGGTCATTTTTTCCCCCTCTGATACTCCTTAATAAAATTCCAGCTGCCTTTAAAAGTCACCTGCTTTTGAGTCCAGGATTATTTAGACATTTTTTCATATGTACATCAATAATAATTTTTTCTGGTCCTGATAGAAAACAAGATTTTCGTCTCTGAAAAAAGAGCAATGAAAAAGTATTGGATATAAAACATTTTTACCTATTTGTGTCAAAAAAGTATGTGCCAAAACGTCAAACACCTCATATAATTGCTGACCAAAATGTTTGCATGTGTGCATACGTCCACTGTTGTTTCAGAGGTGATCTCCATGTCTTTGAGGTTGGGAAGCCTCTCTGCCATCACCCTAATTTTAGCTCCTTGCACCGATTCTCCATCAGTTTAAGTCGTTACTCTGACTGGGCCGCTCTTAAGTGTTGCCAAAGGTTTACTGTGACAACACTCATACACGCTATTTGAAATATCTATAAGAGTTTCTCGCATATAAGATGGCAAAATAAACACCATTTAGCTTGTGGCTGTAACTTAACAAAATATAAAGAGGCTTAAGACGAACAAGTACCGCAAGGCGCTATATCTGTGTATGGTGTTGCATCTGTAACACCCACACCGTCGTGATGATATTTTCCTTCTTTTTGAGGCAAACAAAGCTACAGAGGCGCTCGCGAAGACAAAGCAAAGTGATGGATACAGTAAAGAACAGAGATGTAATGCTGGATGAAAATATAAGCAAAACGTGAGAGCAGGGAGGAACTGAGAGAGACGAGAGAGGCAGGGATGAATAACAGCTTGACAGGTGGAATAAAAAAGAAAAAAAATAAGCCGCAGAGGGCGTTTGGAGCTGTACGTTAGGAGTGTGTGCAGGGTGGTGCAGCACTGCGTTTGGGTCATACATCACACTAATACAGCAGGAGGACATAGCCTAGCGCAGCGCTATGCAGAGCAGGGGGGAGAATAATGTGCTGCGCTTGCACCCGCTCAATCTGATTGAAACACACAGCACAAGACGATACATTTACTCCCCCCCCCACGGACACTTTATAAATCTACTCTTGGCCCGTATATTCTGCTAGATAATCCCCGAAAATAGAAATGGAAGACAGACATAGGGTCTCCATCACGGTGAGGCCAGCGTCTCTCATCAGCGTGTGGCGGATAGTTTTGTGTTGAGGCGCAGAGCCGCTCTGTCGAGCCAAGATGCATTTCAGGTAGGTGTGCAATTAAAAGATGATTAGGCCATTACAGAAACTGAATTTGGCTTGTTGTGACACATTAATAAGGCAGGTTTATTAATTCATAAAGCAAAAGAAGGAGAGATTAATAACCCAAGAGAGCGTCCTTATTTTCTTCCCCGTGTTGTAAATGCCAAGCTAATTTTTGTCAGCAGATCTTTGCCCGACTTTATTTTCCACTTGAAGCTTGACGTATGGATATGAGGGCTCAAAATTAAGGGTGTGAAGCCTTAAAAGCTACTGAAAAGGAACTAAATGTAATTATTGTACGTGGCAGTGATCTTCAGTGTTCTTGCTCTCTGCATGAAATAATCTTGAATTATTTAGGTGATAATAACTGGGGCCTGGCTCTGTGCTCCTCTCTCTGTGCGTGCTTTTGATCACTGAAGCAAGATTCAAAGCAATCCTGAGGAGAGCCCAGAGTCTTTCCTTCAAGCATCTGACATTTACATTACCCGCCGTGGTCTTTCCTCAGCCTTTATAATTAGCACCATTGCTGCAGTGCTGCAAAGCGGGCGGGAAAATACACCGCTGCAAAGACGGTGTAACAGGAGCTATGTGCTATCAGGTATGCTGTCACTCTTGGCGCCTGTGCAAGGCAGGTGAAACATAACGACATGCATCTGATAAGCAGTGTTTTTGTGACATTCATGCATTGAGTGCGAGATCGCAATCCCATCTGGGGTGTATCTAATTGGCCGGTGGTGGAGGTCTTGAAGCGTGCCAAGTGCTTACATTATCATTAGGATAGAGCCGGGACGTTTTAGAGTCCTCACCTCTCGCCTTCTTCTGGGACCTGGTGTGTGGGCTGAGCGAAGCGTGAACCCTCTGTTGCTGTGCCAGTTGGACTTTACAAGGTGATTTAATTAAGAGGCTTAGTTCTGGGTTTTTGAACTGAAGTTCTGCTAAGTGACCATAAACAGTGAATTGTTTACTTGAAGTAGGTAACTCCTCTCTTCGTCTCGTGAGAGTTTGATTTTACGAGTTCCAAATTGGAAAAACAAACTAGGACTCTCCGTGTGAAGCCAGGATCCCGGCCGCGGAGCTGACAGAGCAATCCCAGGTTTGGTATCCAACCTGGCTGTCTGGATGCAGTCAGACTTTCCACTTTACTAAACTTTTAGCACTTCCTGGTTTAACTAGTGGCACGTAAAATGCTGTTAAACATAGTGAAGATGTTCCTCTTTTGTACGAAACGGGGGGAAATGCTTCGTTATCAGCATGTATTGCTCATGGTAGAAATAGAAAGTCATGCCGTTTTCCAGCTTGCAACTTGAACATTCACAAGGTGGGTGTGGCACGATTCCAAGCTCTGTCTGCAAAGACGAATCAGACAGAATACAATTTAGGATTATAAAATAGTATGGAATAAGTCGTAGCAATTGGTTGATGTTGTAGGTAGTTCTTTTTAATTTATTTAGAAATTTATTGGAGTTGATAAAAATGTCTTTTGCATGGGAAATTGTACACCTGGAACAAAGATATTAAATGAACGAACATGCATTAAATTAGGGTTATGTCGCACAATCAGTGTTTAAGGCGAGGAAGACAGAATGTGTCTTATATAAATGTCAGTAGAAACTTAATAATTGATTTGGTCTTTTGTGGGGGAGAAATAGTTGCAAACATCTCTAGTTAAAGTCTGTCTTGACTAGAGACTTTGAGTAGGTTTGGGTTCAGACAAGATAATGGTCCAATAAGAATTATGGGTCTGCATGTGAGATAGCAACTGCTTATGGCCTTTTAACACAACCCATTCATAAATCTAGAGGAAGCCTTTAATGCTGGAAACCAACCAGATGATGCCAAACTCATTAAGAGGGGGGGATGCTTTGAAGGACTCTGAGCTTTGTGTGGAAGGCCTTTTAAGACCAAGAGGTCACTGTTGAGAGAGAATCCCCTCCACAAATAGGGATCCAGTCACCATGGAGTTCACTATGGCTGTTGTCTTTAAAGGGAGTTGGAGGGCTTGAGGTCGAGGAAGGGGTTAATAGGCTGAGGTATAGATGTGGAGCCTAGTGTTTACCTGGAAACTATTTTCATTCGCATCCCGGTCTGGTTTTCGACTGCGTAAGTTCAAGGGCCTAGTGTGAGCAAACTTTCACAGGGGTCGAAATTCGGCTTCAGGAGACATGAGAGGGTCCCCGAGGCAGTGAACTGGTACTTCAGAGCATTGAAGTGTTTGACAGGGCAGCTGTAATTGCTCCCCGGAGACCAAAAAGAGTCAGTGTCGTCAAATTGAGCACGTTTGAAAGGGATTCTCTCCTTATAATAGGGAATGAGATGCTTCGTGGGAGACGAGAGAGACAGGAAAAGATACGTATTCATTTGTATTGACAAACAAACATGTGGAGAGATTGGCTCAGATGTCTTTGTGGGTCATCTGGGGTGTAAGACTCCATTTACTGATTCAGCTGTTTCCTATTCGAATTCTCATTTATATCAGTGGTTGTGCATTGAAAAACATGAGCATGAGGGCAGGCTTGGGGGACCCCTGGGGCCGGCCCTGACGCTCCGTTAGCAGCATGTGGTGTGATGTTCAAAGGATCCTCCAGTTATGAGTCCCGTTGAAAGACAAGTGCTTGGGCTGATTCCCGGGGATGGCTGTCTGCTAGGTCATGAATGCAGCTTGCGTCGTCAGCAAACGGGAGAAAATGGGACTCCGCTGTTTTTGAGGATTACTCTCCATCAGTTGTTCTTCAAGAAGATTATGGTTATATTGTAGCATTTGCAATGATTCCTTCTGTGTGCGGTTTTGCCTGGAGGCGGTGATGGATGCACCTCTGTAATAGACAAGTGTGTTGCAAAGCACTTACTCCTGTTTGTCTGGTTTCACTGCATGTTTCTTTATGACTGACAGGCAGAGGCAGCTGCAGAAACCGGGTTCCAGCATCTGCTGTTGTAAAATTGAGCCTGTGTGTGTGTGTGTGTGTGTGTATTGGTGTGTGTGTGTGTGTGTGTGTTTTTGTTGAAGGGTTATGGTGTCCAGGTCAGAGAGGTCAACACTTGTGCACAGGATGTGTCTCTGATGCCTGAGTTTTTTTTTGTTTTTTTTTCACTCTTACATATTTCATTAAGCACAATATACAACCATTGCAATTAGTCAACCAACTCTTGCTGTGTATTAGATATATTCTGCATTAATATGACCAGACCTTCATGGGTGACTGCATGCAAAAAAAAAAAAAAAAAAAGATCCCTCTCTATAAACAAAGCCGGTGTCCCCATGGGAGGAACCCAGCTGTTGACCCATGATGAACTCCTGACCAGAACTGCCACATCCTCCTGACTTGGTTCAGCGACACCCCGGATTGGGACGGACAGACAACAAATGTCAGAGACAAACCGACAGTATGACCCAGACAGGCTGGAATGCAAAGCGGGGGATCCGCGAAGCTTATGCTGCCCGTCAGAGAAGTCTGGTCAAAGAGATACGCGCTGGTTTCCTTTTCATGTTTCAGACCGCGCTGCCGCTGGAACGGATTTGATGTCGCAAGCAAATAATTTACTTCTTGTATAGAATGTAGGTAAATAAATAAAAATATTTTTCAGGTATTGATTTTAGTTCGGCTCAGAGAGAGCACAGAGTGATAGACTGCCGGTGCTAATCTCATTCCGTGTGTCGTTCTGAGCCGGCTCCCTCTGAACTAGCTTTGTGGTTTATCCTTTCATTCTCCCTCGTACTTTAAAACGAACACACGTAATATTATTCAGAAACGGAGGCAAATTAAAAATCCAAGGTTCCCTGAATTTTTTTAATTTTTTTATTTTTTTTGTCAGTAAGCAGCTGTTCAGACGCTAAAGCAGACGCTGCATCAAGGCCATTTGATGTTTACCTATAAATTTAACGTTTTGGGATCATTTTAATGGATTTTGTTTTCCCTCTGCAAATCATTTCCAATTTAACTTATTGCAAACTGGATAAATCAGTTCATCTTTGGCCATGTGTTCTCACAACATTTTTCTTTAATGTTTAAAGCTCCGTTGCGATACTAGCACTACTTGCTATGACAAATAAATAGAAATTTTTACTAGAACTAAAAACTTTCTTCCTCAGTTTGTCTGTCTCAGAAGCTTAATGCCGAAGCTTAACTTTCACTTGTGTGGTGAACACTCCTCTTTCTGAATAACACTGCATCTATTCCAGGAAATTTGGATCTGTACCTTCACATTGACCAGAACCAGATCCTGCATGTTTTATGACTAACAAAGGTTAAAAGCTGAAAGGATAAAACAGAGCAGCTTTGCTGTACTCCGTTTAACCTTACTGTTTTTGTTAAGTCTTACTCTCTTACAGGCTTCATGAAATATAAATCTGTCAACATGTCATAGAAAATACTGTTTCCTTTTAAACAAACCTCTTATGTCATTGTGCTTCTTCTGACCTAATTTCCAACACCTTACTGATCCTGAAATCTTCATCCTTGTCCCTCAGCAACAACTCCCCCTCTGAAGAGTGTTGTTCCCAGGATGGTGCATTCAGTGATATGAAAAGACGGAGACCCCGACCGGCCAATTCCCAGTCAGGGATGATCAAGAAAATAAATCTCTTGATTCTATACATACTTTCAAAACATTTTTTTTTTTAAATGATGGACAGTGCAATAAAAGCATTGCGTATATACTTGTTAACAACCAGAAAAAAGCTGGCTAACTTCCAAATGATTATTTTGACTACCATTTCATTTGGTGTTTTTGAGTATTACTGGTGTCGTAAGGCCTTACAGTTCCTGTACACCCCCCACCTGGTTAACTTTGTTCCTGTTCAATCACAGGTAGCAGTGCTTCAAGGGTTGTCTCTGGAAGCCCTTCACCCTCCCAGGAACTCTAGACAGCTTTGGGGGCATTCATCTTCTTTTCCCCTTCACTTACCTCTTTTGTTTGTCCTGGTTTCCATAGATGAGTACCCCTTCTCCCACCTCCCCCACCCTCTTCTCATGTGAAGCTAAGTGCCACCGCTTCTTTCGACCTGCCAGCTCCAAATTGGCAGCCTGACCTTCTTTTTCTTCCTCGGGGCGTCTGCACAAAGCCATACCTCTACCAGGGGGGAAAATGCAATTAAGAAGTGACATAAACACTGAGCGCTCGTTGTAGCTGTTCTCAGGAAGAAGGAGAGAGTAAGGCAGCTGCCACTGTGACATGTTTGCATAGAAAGTGCTCTATTAATTGGACTTCGTGCATTGCAAAGTGACACGAGGGTGAGCTGCCCCGATAGAGACGGGATATGACTTGATGTCACTGGATGAGCCAATCGACAGAAAAGAGGTGTCGTACTTTATGGATGCTCTCTGGCCTTATTTTTTGATTTGTTGTTGGCAGATTGTTGCGTTGCTGAACAACAGGCGCTACCAAGCAACGTAAAGTTTAATTCTGCATTCAATTTGTCTTAGAACCAGAACTTTGCATGTGGGAATAATGATGTAGTCAAGTTGTTGAGTGCATTCTAGTTAAAAGTTGGAAACCCAGTGGATAATTTACTGTGCCCCTAACTACTGGGGCTCATGGCCTTGTGCCACGAGATCTCATGGTGACAAAACCCATCACAAATTAAAGTCTGACTCGTGAAGTTATATCCAGCTGACGTCAACGTTCAACTTTGTTTGGTGAGTTGAGGGTAAGGTGTCATTATGATCTCCAGCCATAGAGACATGAGTTTAAATTTGACACTCTGAATCCGTGTTTGAGAATCCTACTATTAAGAAAGGAAGGAAATACTTCCTGTGTTGACCAAAGTTTTGTTGATCAAATCGAAGCAAAACTTCAAGTGAAGCATTTGGATGCTCAGTGAAAAACTGGAACAGTGACAGACGAGATACATTTTCTTAGTGCACTTAGGCTAACTGTTAGCCACCAGTTATGCTAAAGGTGGCAGACAAGATATTTGCAACAATCAATTAACGTTACATAAAATTGGAAGGCAGGATGTGAAAGATGAGTTTGTTAATGGAGAATACTAAAGGGATATTTCACAGCTTTACGTAGGCTGAAATATTTACTCTTCCACACCCGAACCTCATATTTCTCCATTGAGCAAAGTTTCTTTAAAATCTGTTTTAGATTTGTCAAACGTTTACTGTATTTGCGGAAACATGAAAGGAATATATGTTGACTGTTTGACATTAAAGCCACTCAATGTATAGAGGTAATAATTAGATCATTTTTCCTGGCGTAACCATAAAAAAATTGATTCTGTTTGGCAATACAAACCAAAATGCCAATTT
This sequence comes from Poecilia formosa, assembly GCF_000485575.1. Taxonomy (NCBI): domain Eukaryota; kingdom Metazoa; phylum Chordata; class Actinopteri; order Cyprinodontiformes; family Poeciliidae; genus Poecilia; species Poecilia formosa. Next base: position 4,393,249 of record NW_006799944.1, on the reverse strand, counting down.
TTCTCTCAGATCCATGAATGCAGAAACAAATGAAAAATGTTTACCAAAAAAGACTGGAAAGTGCAATGTACATCTCTGGTTTTATGTAAACAATGAGCATTTATTGGACCCAAGTTTCAGTGCATCATATGTCCAGCAGCCATATTGAATCAGAGCTTGAGTTTAGCTGTGGATCACTGACTTCCCACTATCGTCTTTCTAATATGTATAACATGGAACCACAACGTAGTTTCCCAATACAACATCAGTACAGCATTTACATTATTTATCTACAATATTCAGCTTTTGTCTCTTGAAAGGGCAGAGTTTCAATTGAAACTGACTGCCTTCCAAACTATGGCATCTTCTGACTAGCACATACTACAAACTAGCTTTAAATTGTTTTCTTCACAAGACGCTTTTGTTAATTGTGTGTGTGTGATATGGAAAACATTGCTCACTTGCGAAAACTGCTTTGTCATATGATGTCATATTTTCCTGTCAGTGTGTTATTGTTTTGTTTCCTGACATATTGTCGTCTCTGGTGTTTCTGTATTGTTTTTTTTCCCTGAGCCACCAATTGGCTGAAACCTATGATTAAAGGCATTTAGAACAATACAAAATCCTCTCACACCACAACAAACGTGGTGAAGCTTATGTAAGTCAGAGAGCAGCTTGCTGTGTAAGTGGAAGTAGCATGACTCTGCCGCTTGTTTTCATTACACCTCATACAATTCATTAGGCACGACATTTATGGTTTATCTGACCTGAGCAGCTGGTAAATACCTGTAGATGAATATATAAATTATGTTCCAAGGTTTATAGTCTCTGTTTTTTTTTTTCAATTTGAACTGTCTGTGCCTTGCAGCTTTTATTTTTATTTATTTTTTTTTACTATGGCGAGCCCATTAAACCATCTACAGAGGGAAGAATGTTGCTTAATTGTCAGCTGAGGTGTGTGACATTTGGAGCAGCACATCAGATTTGGTCCAAAGTATAAAAGGTGTTGTGAGAGACTGAGTAATTACTCTGGTTTCTCCCGGCAACCGGTTTAATAAGACGGCTTGGTGATTGAGGCGCATCACATAATTGGGCAGAAAAACGGCCACGTATCAAAGCATGTGTGCGGTGGGGGGGGAGCACAAAGTTTCACACCACTTACACATTTATGATATCACATCTTTTTTGCGATGTTTGCATTAGAATGGCTATTGCTCTCTAACATTGCTTCAGGTTGGGCTTTATATTTGGTGTTTAAGTCCAGCGATTATAACCATGTCTTACAGATAAGCTCAAATATATTCATACCCCTGGCTGTCTTAACTTGGTTAAGACAGCCAGGGCTGAAGAGAGAATCTTCAGCTCTCTCTTCAGAGAGAGCTGAAGATTAGGGTGATGGCAGAGAGGCTTTTCAACCTCAAAGAGTGGGAGTTCGTCGTCACATAGATCATCAGAACATTAGTGGAAAGATGCAAAAGGTTACTCAAGAAGAGTTTGATTGCTGTAAAGCCAGCACATTTTTTTGTCCAGTAATAATTTAGGCATATGTAAAATGTATAATTTGTAAGTTCTTTATTTCTACCTTTTATAAAACGGTTACAAAAACTAACCGCTTCTTTTGATTTTCTATCAGAAACAAAGTTCTTAGTTGAATGAAACTAATTTCATATCCATAGCTGCCAGAAGCATGAATAATCTAAGATTAAACTGAACTTGTAATATTAGGGTTTATAGCCAACGTGGAAAAGTCTGGAATATGGAAAATGTATCTGTGTCCAGGTTTTATTCCCTAATACGACATTAAAAAGTTATATCTGGCCCTCCATCTGCTTGTTCATCCATTCCTTTCACTATTCATCTGTGTGGCCGTCCATTTTTCTTCCTGTCATGTCCTTTTTTTTTTTTTTTTCCCAGTTTTAAAATTCATAGCTTCACTGGTTTAGAAACTTACCCAAATAAATTACCAAGAACTCTGCATAAATCTGGAATCTCAAGTTGAAAGTAGGAATCCTGAAGAAACAACTTTAAAGCAGGAACTGCGAGTCACACAGTTCGGTGTCGCGATTTTAGCTCCGATTCTAAAAATAAGTCATTATTAGTCCATGAGATTCGGTGAGTCATTATCAGGAGTGATCTACGTGTTTGCTTAGCCTTGTAAACAGCCAGATGCTCCATCCTGCCTGTGCTTACCATGTTTGTACAGTAGATGAGTGGGCTCCCTGGCCCTCTTCTCGAGGTTGTTTAGCTTTCAGACCCCTGACAGGAGGGGTGGGGGAGTAGGGAAATACCCTTGGGGCAACATGAAGCACGACAGGTTGAATGAAATTCTCTCTGAACACTCCAAAGCTCTCTTCATCTCTGAAAGCTCTGGGAAAAAAAAAGAAAAAAGCAGCTGAAAGAGGGTTAAAACAGGATGCTTAATCTAGTAGCATTGAAAGCAGGAGCAGTGGACTTTTTTTTTTTTTCCCCTTTTCTACCCGAGAGAAAAAACACTTTAAAAGAAGCCTAACGTGATAGGTCAACATAATGAGCCATCTCTGGCTGATATTAGGAAGTTTATTCATAGAGGAGCACCAGGAGATGAGTAAGAGCAGGATGTTATCTTAATGCCACAACTTGATAAATGATTCAAGGGAATCGGTGTTAGAAAACAGTTTAGAAAATATGTGCTGTGGCAACATTTTTTTTTCTTTATTTTTTTGCGCAAGGATGTGCAGAAAGAAACATATTTTACAGAAAAGTGAAGTGCCGTCTAGTTATGGGCTGAGTGAAGCCAACCAGCGGGTATCATGCTCTTAAATGAACATTATTGTTAAGTAAAATTCACACAGAGCCATCTGATGGTGAATGGTGAAACGGTGTCCTGAATATTAGTTGGAAGCCCAGAGGGTCCGCTCGAGCTTAAGTTATGGTCCGGGTTTCCTCACAGGGGGCTTCTGCCTCTAAATGATGATGGTAGCAGTGGCTACATCAACTGGGGTCATAGCTTCAGGGCTAACCTGCTAATTCCCCCACCTCAGCCATATGGAAGAACGAAGTAGGGTGGTGGGGATGCTGGGCTTTCTCCCCATCTTTTTTTTTTGGATTTATCACACCACCCCTATTTCAAATAACACCGCCCACTGCTGCTTAGGCTGCATGAGCTAATTGTTGTTGTGAAGAAATGCTGAGTTTGTGTCTTCACTGACCAAATGGGTGTCCTCCAGGTTTCGCACGGCAAGGCTGCGAGTGTCGATCAGCGGGCGCGGACAATGTGCTAATTTGAAATTGCAGGTTTCCTGATGTTCATTTGCAAACGAGTGTTGCACTCCCGCTCCATGCTCGGGGTGATCATTAGCACAAGAGAGGAGGGATTTAGTATTCAGCTCAGCTGTGGCACTGACACTGAAGGGTCCCTGGTTTCTGTTTCTATTAGAGCCCAAGCCCGCGGCTGCACAGCCAACACTTCAATGAGAGCTTTCTCTGCGCATGGCCATTCAGCGCTGCAGCTGCTGCCCTTCTAACTCAACCCCTCTCTCCCTCTCTCTTATGGATAGAAATATGACTCTAAAGAACGCCCCCCTGTTTTCTCCTGCCCCACCCCTTCATCTTTTCTCCTCAGCTACCCTCACGTTTTCACATCTAATTCTCCCGTCGCCCGGTGACACCCATTCCCTCAAGACCCCTGAGACGCAGCGAGATCTCTGCCGCCCCTCCCGCTCCCCCTCTGTGGTCCTGAGTGTTGTGTGTTTGCCGTGTTATTGATCAGAGTTGTGTCTTTGTGGCTCTGGGCTCCTGCTGCTGTTATCACTGCAGTGTGGAGGGTGGGGAGGTGGGACCGTGGTTCACAGCACCGACAGCTTCAGGGAAGTTCATGTTACCTATAGGGACTTACAAGACTTTAACTTGGTCTGCTTTTGTTGTTTTGCGCCATGCTTCAGTGATGTACGCAGTTAAAAGGAGATAAATCATGTTCGGTTTGTTCTGACAGCTGTCCAGCAGTTATAATGTAACAAATCTTATCTGTGACTTATCTGTCGCTGTAATCACATGTAGCAGGAAGATGTCTGCAGGTATTAAAAACGGCCAGATTTGTCTGCAGATTCAATATCTTTAAGCTAACGTCTGATACAAAGCATCTTTTCATATTTTTGACTGATGTTCTAGTATATGGTCCCGATATGTCTCAGATCAAATGCTTGGATGTCCTTCCAGAAGCTTCTCACAATAGTTTGGCCCACTTCTCCTGACAGAACCAATATATCTGGGTCATGTTTATAGGTCACTTTGCTCGCAAATACCTGTTCTTCTCTGCTTATAAACTTTCAGTGGGACTCAGATCAAGGGTTTGTGATGGACACACCCAAACATGAACTTTGCCCCTAAGTAACTAATTTGGTGGTGTCACTAAAGCCAGACTCGAGTGCAAAAAATCTCAGTTTTTTTCAACTGCACATAGATATAAATGTGTAATTGTCCTTTTAAAGCCAGAGCTAGATAACGTGATGATAAGGACTCCCGACTTTACCTCCCTAAGCCACGGTTCCCCTTTCTGTACTCAGTAAGTGTATATAGGGCTCTTATGATGGATGGCGTTACTGGTTCTCATGAGTGCATGCATAAGGATAAATGGTCGCCATGTTAATGTTCATCTCTTTCCTCCCTCCTTCCTCTTCCATCTGCCAGCGTTCCTTTTCCTTAAGTTTTCTCCACCATCCTGCCCCATTCTTCTTCTCTGACTTCTCCTGACCTGTGTCCAGAAATGTATGCCGGGACATGCGTATGCGTATGCACACACGCGGTCATGCTGACTCACTCGGTAGAATTGTTGTAGCACTCAAGGCAGCAGTCCTCTGTGGCCGCAGTGATTAATTACTTTTAACAAAGCAAACAGAGTCTTGCTTGTCCGGATCAATCTTTTCCCTGTCGTGGTGCAAACTGCTGTCACTAGTAATTGCCCAAACTCAGTGTTGTATGAAAAGGAAGGCAACTTTCCCCACCTCACCCCCACCCCACGCCCTCTTCATGGTCCCAAGCAAACTAAGGTCTCAGTTAACTCTGTTTTTCCCCTTCCGTGTTTTTTTCCCCACTGTTACCCCTCCATAAACCCCTTCCTCTTCTCCGTCTTTGGAACTATGCCTATGGAAAAAAGAAAAAAAAAAAAAAGAGAGAGAGAGAGAAAAAGCAGTAAGGCGGGTTGTCATGTCATCTCATTTTAACCTAACCATTTATAGTAGCTGCCGAAAGCTTTTAGAACAGCACATAAAATGAAACATCCTGCCTCTCCCCATCCATGCATACTAATTGGCATTGCTCCGCCAAGTTGATCAAACACCATTAATCTATTTGCAGTTTATATTTGTTTCCAAATGAGAAAATTAATACATTCCGCTGCTACAGCCAGCTGGGTGCGGCGAGCCCCATTGATTGTTGGCATCCACAGTATGACTCATAGCTTCGAGCAAGTGTTTTTATTTTGGCTTACTGTGTGCGTGTCTGTGTGTGTGTGTGTGTGTGTTTTCACATGTGTGATTTCGGGCGGGAGATTACGCTTAACGTCGAGAGCATTTGCCAGAGAAGTTATAGATGTGCGCTTTCATCATATATGAACCGTCTACAGGTAGGTAAGGCGGCCTGCTCAGTTGATCTCATCTCTGGACACGCCACTGAGTATCCATGGAGACAGACATCAAAGCCAGGGGAGGAAAAAAAAATGTAGTGATCGTTATAAGCAGGTGGGCACAATTAATGATGCACAGTGATGGCCAATGTACGCTGAGAGAACTTGCCGTTTTAATGAGCAAACACAAAGACCGTGCAGATGTGTTGTAGGGCAGTGCGGTGTTATCAGAGGCAGATAGCTCCTTTTCTGTAGAGCTACTCCAATTAGTCCTCCTATGGGAGCTGGCTGTCAGGATTTCAGTCCAAATGAAAGAGTACTCGTTGATAAAAAAAATGTGCATTAGCTGCGATGTGGAGAACTGAACATTTTCCTTTTTTCTTCGTGTGCGTGTCCGCTGTGAAATGACTGAAGACACACAAATCCAAAGTTTGCTGTGGATTTTCTCGGTGGTGCCACCTAGGAGGGGCCGGGGGGAAGCAGTGATCTCTGTGTGTTTTCCCTGAACACGCTAACCATCTCTCTAAAGGTTTCTGTCATACATTGGGCCCCTACGGTATGGGATCACAGCCACCCATGAATAGCTAAACTCCACAAACACTAAAAATGCGTATAACTGACTACTTGGAGTTCAAATCACCAAATATACCTTGCTGTGCGTTAATGAGCACAACATTCAAGGTACTACAATGTGGACCTGTCTGATTTCCGAGCCAGATGTGGATTCCACAAAGCAATTTCTGCCAGCTGGTTGGCTAACTTGCTTGTGATAAAACAGCTCCACACTCTCTTTACGTATGTTTTTCTACATTCTTTGTGTTTCATTTGCATCAAAGGCTGAAGCATCATTTTGCGCATTACTTTTTGCGCAATTTGTTGCAGTCTTGTTGCAACTCCTTTTGGTGGAGTAGCCATTATCTTCCAAAGAAAAAATATGGTAGAGCTGTGCAAACGCAAGCTGATAGTGTGTCAACTAGCATTGCACTCATCAGTTTCCCAAGCTGCATTTTCTTTAGAATACCTTATATGTGCTCTTAAAAAAATTGCGATCAGGTAGATTTCTGCAAGTAATTGGAGTTTGGTCCACAGAGAAATCGGCGAACAGGTGAATCTTGCAGGTAAGATTTGAAAACATGTGGTCAACAGAACCTTTTTGTTCCTGAAAAAGTTGGGTATAAATGTTTCAAACCTGTACAAATATAAAATAACCTTTGCCATAGAAGCCTGAATGAATAGTTGACATGACTCGGTAAAAAGATGGCTTCCTTAAATAACTTCTTACGCTGTTGCTGTTTTTGAAGCAACTTATACTGATACTGAAAATCCATACTTGTAATTCTTGATTCCTTCAGTAACAACATCGACGCTGCAGAGTGGCCTTGTTGTCGGGACCTGATGGAGTTTCATCGTGGTGCATTAAGTGATCAGGAAGCGAAAAAGAAAAAAAATCTTAGACTTTCTGCCCAGCTGGTCTTTTTCAGGGCCTGTCATTTCTCTGTGCATCTCTTGGAAACACTGTTCAGCTCAACTGCATCTAAGATTGACCAATATCTCTCCATAGGAAGCTTGTCTCGTCATTAATCACTGATAAAGCCAAACTGCTCCTCTCATAATCCTACATTTGTCAGCTTCTGGTGTTTTTTTTTTCTTCCTCTGGCCCAGCTTTGTCATATATATGATAAGTAGTGGAGCCTGTCCGCGCGGGACTCATCACACACTTAAATTGGTACAGCATGGAGTTCATATTGCATTGTGGCCAGAGGGGAATTAGCGAGTCTATATATAAACCTCAGCTGCATGTGTTGTGAATTAAAGTGCATTTATCTGATAATCACTGGGGAGATCTCTGTGTGTGCACAAGCATGATGGCAGAGCTGTGGGAGCTGCAGCCACAACAGCACCAGTATACAGATGCTGTTCTGGAAAGAAGGGAAGGAGAAATAGGTCATTCACAATAAAGAGCTGTGATAGCTGGGATGGAGGAAGACGTGTACAGTTGACGAGGAAGGAATAACAAGAGGCCTCCCTGTGCCTCCTTCATGTGCTAACCTTTTTCTCCCCCTGGCGCTCTCTCGTTGCCTTCTGTCCACCTACTTGATGTTTTTGTCTCACCCTCTGGACCACATTACCATAGTCTTTCCTTGCCCTGCTCTCTGCCCAGCCTCTCAGTGCCTTATCAATGATTAAGCCTGCCTTTATTCTATGATGAATATAGTGGAATCAAAAGCAGGCGGAGCCCATGCTACGCTTTCATTAGACCTCGATGGCTGACTGCGACTCGTTTGAAGTGTTGCAGGGCTCCTCTGGAGAAGCCATGCTGTCGGGCAGCCTGCTGCTGACTCTTGTTTGAAGAGGCAACTTTCCACTCAAGCCAGAAGGCTCTAATGAAGTGCTGACTCTGGCAAAGTGCCTTGCCTACTGCGTGTCACACTCGGAGAGCGTAACGACTTGGTGGACTTTGTTTCTCGCTTTGGCATCTTCAGTGACAAACAACAAAAGCTACAGCCGCAGAAATCTGAAGATCTTTATTTACTTTCCAGACCAGAAATATTGTGGATATTGCAATTTGATGTAAAACGCACACCTCCTGCTGCAAAGTGAATACATGAGTGTGACGCTTTGAAGAGTTGGTAGGACAGAGTCAGTTGGAGCTGTCATGGCGATTGGGTCTTATATTGAGCATTTGTTTCTTAGCCAGTGTTTAACAGAGGAACGTTTTCTTTCAGCCATGCTTGAGTTCACTGTCAGAGACAATTAAGGGAGCACAAATAGAGATGGATGACATGGTCGTTGGGCCAACTGAGTGCAGAACCTGGTCCAGGTAGTCTCCCTTTCTGTCCCTGCAAAGCTAAACAAAATTATTTTTTACCGCTGGAACTTCACATTTTGTCATGTAACAGCCACAAACTTCTTTGTATTTTGTTGGTATTTTATGTGACAGAAGGTATTGCGTAAATGTGAAGTAAAATAAAAAATACACATGGCTTTCAATCTTTTTTTTTCCTACATATTTGAATCAGTAAATTGCCACTGGTATTTATATCATTGACCCTTCACTCTGACAGTCCCTGGATAAAATCAAATGCAACTCATTGCCTTCAGAAGCTACACAATTAGTGAACAGAATTCATATGTGTGTACTTTAATCACAATATAAATGCAATTGTTCTCTGAAGGCCTTGTGTGAAAGGCGTAAATGGAAAATGCAAAGAGCTCATCTTTGAGCTCTTTGCATTTTCTTTGCCCAGCTCTTTCCAGACACCTAAACCGAAAATCTGGACAACAATAGTATTCCTTAAAATGTAGATATCAACTAAGGAGGCATCTGTCATTAGGAAACCTATTAGCTATTTTACAAATCTGCCCTTTATGGCACAAAGGAAGTCTTTTATTTTTAAAAAGAAAACAATAACCACCTGTATTTATAGATTACCAAAAACCATGTTGGTTAATCAGAACACAAATGCCGCTGCAGCTTTGGTTAGATGAGACCAAAATGAAACTTTTTGACCTGAATGCAAAACATTGTGTGACAAAAGTCTTGCAGTGATCATGGTGGTGGCAGCATCATGCCCTGGGAATGTTTTTCTTTTTTTCTTTTTTTTTCCCATCAGGGACAGGGAAGCTGGTCAGAGTTGATGAATCTCGCAGTGGACCCATGTTGTAGTGCAAAAATGAATATTTAATGGTGATCCATAAAGCGAACAAAGTCCAGGCAGCACAGGTGAGCAAAAGGCTAGGAGCTCAGACACTGGTAGCTGGTAGCAACTACACTGGTAGCAACTGGAATAACAACTGGAATAACAACTGGAATAACCTACACAAATGGAACAGAGGCAAGGTGACAAGACACGACTCATGACAAACCACGACAAGTATCCGACAGGGAGCAGGGGACACAGGCGAGGTTAGATGCACAGGGAGTAATCAGGGAACACAAGACACAGCTGGGAACAATCAAAACACAGGGACTAAATTAACCAAAAAGCAAGACAGAAACTTAAATTCTCACTGTTAAACATTCATTCAGAGCTGCAAAAGAATGACTTGGACCAAAGCAAGTTCCTGTGGAAGAGTGGTCCAGTCAAAGTGCAGAAAATAGATCCAAGAATCTGTGGCAAACTTGATATCGTTAGTTCACAGACACTCTTAATACATTCAATAGATTTTATTGTTTCGCGAAGTGTCTAAATTTCCAAGCTGATCAAACAAAAAGATTTGGACGGCGTTTTAAAATAATTATTGAAGATTAGAGATTTTGACGCGAAGGCAGGACAAAAAAAATACATCCTATGGTTTTTGCGTTAAAGATCTTTATGGCCACCTTTCAGTCTGGGTGGTTTCGAAGGCCCTCCTGCTGCCTGGTTTTTGCTCCCTTGTTCAGGTTCACCATCTGCCCTTGATTGATTAAAGCTCCTTTAAGTAATTAATGCCTACTTTAATTGAGAGTCAGCCCTTGTGGCTGCAGGGATCGTGTGCTGAGAGAAGCCAAGGATCTAGTCGAGAGGGGCATGGAAATCTGTATAGCACCCCGAACCTCTCAGCCACTCATCTAAAGGCTCTTTAAGATGTTAATAGGAATGCAAGTATGCAAGCCGCATCCATGTGACAAATCGAGCTATAAATCACGGCGGCAGTGTGACATGACTTTTCCAACATTGGGATTAACGTGCTGGGAATGAGCTGCAGGCGTTTCGCGATTTTATTTGCTGGTTTATCACTTTCCATTGGTCTGTTTCCTTTGTGAAAATGGTCTGTTATGGCGGACATGCATGGAGCAGAAAGAAAATTGAATTTCTTCTGCCAAACAGCGCATTGTGACAGCATGTCACTGCATGATGCCACGGCTTGCCACCATTGTGCCGTTTCATCTGCTGCTGATGAATGAACAATATTAGCTTTTTCCCTTGTGCTTCACTTTTACTGCCACAATAGACGCACGTTGCAAGCCCTGACCTTTTTTTTCTTTCCTTTTGTTGAAGGTTCTCTTTGTCTTTTGGTAATTGTTTTTAGTAAACATTAAACCATCCTCCAGTCAGATAATGTGAGACACGGTGAATACAGAGTGGTCAGCATTGATTCCACATACCGGACTATGACCTTTTCCAATCTAAAGTCCTGCGCTGCCTGCCAGTTTGATGTGAGCCGGCTAATCGATTCCTCGCAGTCTTGAGAGACTCTCCCACTGAAATCTCTTCCAGGCCACCTGGAGTTTACCTAGATTTCATTGCCGCCACTCACTAAATAATGAAACATTTACCCTTCAATTGCCAGCTCCACAAAGAATAATTAATTTGCTCTCATTAAAGCCATCTAATGTAATGGCCTCATTAAGGGCTTTGGATGGAACAGCAGTCAACAGAGTCTGCAGCGCCCATTAGGAGAGAGATACATCAATGGATCATAAATATTTTACTACCACTACCTGAATGTAGATTGTGAGGGACCTCAGTTTGACTTGCATGGGTATTTAACATGCACCTTTGATTTGGGTTACAGGACTAACAAATAGTGAGGTTAAGTAAGGCTCTTCTGCCGAAGCCAGTGCAGTCAGCGTTTTGGTTAGGAACAAAATGCTGAGAAAAAAGCAGCATTTTTCATCGACTAGCTGTTTTAATAAAGAAAAGGCTCACTCAGTGGGAGGAAAAACTGGTTTGTCAATGATTTTTTTTTTTTTTTTCTGCAAGTCGCAACACACACACTCTGACGGACACACTTGATCGATGCGGGTCAGTGCTGTTCTCTGGTTTAGGGTTCAGTCCTATTAGATTGGGTAGATGGTAATAGACAGGGAGCTGTATCATGCTTCTCTGTGTGACCTCAGGGGTTAAAGGTCTATGTTTGACCCAAGGCAGCAATTGTAGTGCCTTGGGTCAGTACATCACAGGCCAGGATAGATCTCAGACCTCTTTCCTACTGGAAAACAAAGAGCTATATCTAAGGAGTTGTGTTGAGATGCATAGAAATTTGATATTAAATAGAAGTTTAATATGTTTTTTGTATAGTTGCGTGTCCAAAACAGTCTCTATTCCATTTCTCTTCTGGCAGCAGATCTTCAAGCTAATTCGCCATGATCAACAGCTATCTGTGATTGCTAAATTAAGCAGCTGATCTTTGGTAAATCCTGTAAGTTGGCTTTTGACTATAATTGCAAGTACACTCATTGCCCAGTTCTTTAGCTGCACTTGTGCAATTACTGGATAACATGAATATCTAAGCCATCATTCAGGCATCTAGACGTGGTGAAGACAACTAGTAAAAGTTCAAACAGAATGGAGAAGAAAGAGGCACTTAGGGACTTTCAACCTGTCTTATTTCTTGATGAAGATTATTATTATTTCAAAAGCTGCTGATCTGCCACAATTTCCAGTACATAGAATGGCCTGCAAAAGAGGCAATATCCAATCAGCTGTGTTTCTATGGACAGAAATGTCTTTCTGATGTCTGGGGTCAGAGGGGAATTGCCAGAGCGTTTTGAGATGATTTAGAGGCAACAGGAGCTCAAAAATAAACAGCTCATCAGAACCATTTCAGCTACAATAAAATGGTAGGGGCAGAGATTGGTACAAAACTCCAAAAAATAGATGCAGGCCGCCTTGTATCAACAGTTCAGATCGCTGCTGTGGGTCTAATTTACACGGTAAATGTGCATAGTGTTGTTGATCGCTATGTTCATTATTCAGCATGCCCACTACTTCACTTCTTGAGGCAGGATAACCTCAAGCTGGTTTCTAGAGCATGATAATGAGCCCATTGTACTTTAACGGGCTCCACAGTTACCAGATTTTGATTCAAAAGAACCTTTTGGACGTAGTGAACAGAGGGTTTGCATAATTGATTTTGCAGGTGATGACCGTCTGATGCTGCTGTGCCATTAAGAACTGAGACGGTTCTGAGAAAAAAAACTGGTTAAACTCGATAAAGCGTGAACCAAATGTTCTAAACTAATACTGAAAACCTGGACAGTTTTAGATTGAGATGTAAAAGGAGATACAGTAAAGGAGAAAGGAAACAGAAGGGAAAATGCAACAATTTATTTGTTGGTGCCGTTGGTTCTAATATTAGCCTGACATTCCAGGCCTGAGTCCAAAGCTGATTTCAAGTACTTGTTTGTTGGAGACCAATAGGTGATTTTCTGTGGGGGATATCGACATACCCATCTTCAGTTTGTATTTGTGTGTGTGCAGTGTATTTGCAGCCTGCTGTCCCTATTTGATCCACTGATTTGGGTTCTTTTTTGTTGGCGGTAGGGGCTCTGCTCAAAAGCAGTGTTTGAGAACCGCTTGCCCTGTCGGCGATCAGAAATCTTCTGCAGCTGGTGTGCCCTGAACGCCACAGCAGCGAAGGGTGTGGCGCGCTCTCAGACAAGGTTACAAGGCTTGCATTGATTTCTACATTCAAGTGTATCTTTATTATTGCTGATCACCGATCAGGGCACAGCAAGTGGCACAAAGCTGTAGGCTACAAAGGAACAGCTGCCTTTGTGTGAAAGGTATTAGGGATTTTTTTAGAGAAGCATGGATGAAGTCCTGAATATATTGTGAATTTAGAAACCTTATCTGTGATAATCAGTGTTCATAAACTGGTTCGGGAGTTCGTTCTTTGACAAAAAAAAAAGAAAAAGAGTAAGAGATCAAAGGGAAACAGGCTGAACAACCAGATCTGACAGGATTTTACCTTTGAAACAGTTAAATGACAGTCATCACCAGCAGGGGGGAACATTTTCTCTCCTGCCGATGTGTACGACACCTGTCCAATAGCTAAAATCTCACTTTACTTCTCCAGGTTTTAGGTTGAGGTGCAGTTATGGTCAGAATTCAAAAAATCATCAGCACAATGAAAGTAATTTTGTTGTTGGGCTTTAAAGATTTTTTAGCCTTCCTTTTACTTTGTTTATTTATATTTACTTTTACGCTCTGTTACACGACTTTTAGCAATTTACAAGCACATCTTTCATACAATAAGCTTCTGCTATGATTCTTGCTGGATAATGGATACTGTTTTGATGTGTGTTTTGAGATCATTGTTCTATTGAAGTCCACATCTATGTCCAACTTTCCACCATACATGTGTTGTTGATCAATTTTGAGGTAGTCCTTCGTAATCATCCCCCACCAGCACCACCAGTAATAAATAGCCCCACATCATGATGCTACCACCACTGTGCTTCACAGTTTTTCTTAAGCATGTAAGCCTTAGCTTTGATCCTCCATACATATTTTCTTGTAGTTGTGGCCAAATAGCTCAATGTAGCCATCCAGTTGTCTCATTTGATCATTAAGCTTTTCTCTAGAAACACTCAGCTTGTTAATGTGAAGCCCTGAAAATGTTAGTCGTGCATGAAAATGTTCATTTTGGATCAGGTGGGTCTTTTCTGGTTGCCGTCCTCTCAGCCCATGGAGACGTTAATCTTGATGTTTCATCAATCCACCTTGGAGGCAAAATGATTCAAATAAACTTTTAAAATCCCCAAATGCCATAATATTTATTAATCAATAAATTGGCATATACATTCCAATGAGTTTTGTTTGTCAGATTAAAAATGCCTTTTTGAAAATCACAGTCTATTAAACATACGTACTTCTCACTAAGCCCTCATTTCTGTTTGTAAAAACATTTTTTTATTTATCTGAGGTAATATTCTTATTTTAAATGTTGTGTTTTCATTAGGTATAAATGAAGAATCGTCATAATTAACAAAAGTAAAGGCTTTCAAACATCCATCTGTATGTAATTAATCTGTCATGTGTTTCACTTCGTGATAAAGCTTCTAAACTAAATGGGCTTTTCAATAACATTCAATCTTATTGAACAGGTTTGTCTTCCTGTTGATATAAAAACTTCTCACTGGAACTGTACATCCAATAGTACAACCAGCAGAAATATATATATATATATATATATATATATATATATATATATATATATATATATATATATATATATTTTTGCAGTTGCCTTTGGTTTGGAAAGTTTTCATTGGGAGAAACAAAAGTCATCCTTGTTTAAGAGAGTAGAATAACTTCGTACAAACAGTAAATCTCACTCGCATTAAACTAAGCCGTACTCCTGTCCTGCTCGTGTTTTTCGCAGCCATTTAAAGTAACAACATCACTAGTCGAGATATTGAATTCCTTCCTTTAAGCCTGTTAGGCCCAAAGCTCGAACGGGGACAGACAAGTGCAAACACAGACATGTTCCCTGGGGCCAAGGACGCCCGTGGGGTTACGGAGTGCTGAAGAGGAGCCTAAGGAAGGGGCAAGGACATATGCCGAGACATTAATCTGCTAATACAAAGAAAGAGCCCGAAACAGCTGGTGTTGTGCCAAACTCGCAATCTTAATCTTGTCAACTTTCTGTTCAGCTGCGCCAACTGTGAGCCTTATTGTGAACAACAGAGCTGTCACTGGAAGAAATTTGTCCATGCTTCATTGTAAGTGTCTTGTTAGTGCGAAACAGAGTGCATGGAGAAGTGCGCGTGAGCTGTTTTGTGTGTGTGTGTGTGTGTGTGTGTGTGTATATGTGAGCGTTGGTTCCCCGCAGTGTGCATCACAGTATATTAGGGAAAAATTTTTTTGCATCATTTCCCCTCTTCCTCCAAAGCATAAAAACATGAATATTTAAAACTACATCAAACAAGCATTCATGAAATATTAAAATGTTCAAGTCAGAAGAAAAGCTTTTATCCTCGCTCATTCTTAAGTATTTTGTAGCTTCTTATGCACACACACACACACACTCATTAACACACATGTGCACCCGGACAGGCGTGTTAGTCCTCTGCGAATTTACCCACGGGTAAGAATGACAAGTCTTCCTGCTGGATCCACTCTTCTGTGACATCAGCACTTTGCTGCATGAAATAAAAAAAAAAGAAAAAAAAAAGGAAGGATACAGGAAGGTTTTAGTCCATATTGAAATTTAGGCAGAATACATGATGAAAAGTCTTGTTTTGTGGATGTCGTGTTGCAGCAGATATGGAGGCATGCATGTGTTGTGTGAGAAGTACCAATAGGGGCTTCCTGTTTGTGGCTGAAAGATTAAGCAGTCATTTATGTCATTTAAGTTTAATCTCCGCTGTATGTTGACGAGGCAAAGTTGATCCGTTCCGTGCTCGCTCTTTTTTTGCCTCCTGTTTATCAATCCCTTTCACCCAGTTTGTCTCTGTGTACAGCTCAGAGCTAGATGCTGCTGTAATTACTCCAGCAGCGGCTCTGAGCGGACGCTGCTGTGTTTTTAGAGAAGATCCTGTTAAGCATGAATTGAGGAAAAAAAAAACACGTGTAGGAGTAAAATCTTGTTCTCACTTCACTTGTAGGGCCTCACGGCCAAAAGCGGCGAACTCGTCTGTGCTATCGCCCTCTGCCGTAATCTGGATTTACGTTAAATGAAGGTGCTATGAGAGTTATGTGCTGCGGGTAAGATATTGGCCCTCTGTAATGTTTTTAACAGAACCTGGCCTAATGAATTCTGAACTGTCCCTTTGAGGCTTGAACTTAAATTTATCAGTTTCACTTGAGCTTCTCTCTGTGGTATGAGTGCATTTCATTAGCATTAAGCCTCTGTGATGTAAATTTTTTTTTTTCTTAGATGAATCCTCTCTGTTAAATTGACTTATTGGATTATAAGGCTAAGGGTATAGTGTGCTTTTTATTCTTTAGTCACATGATGTCATTTAAAGGAAGGAGGAGATTAATGACAAAAAATCCCTTATAAGGCCCTCGGGAGCTTTGATGTTGTCATTTCTGACCATGTTTGCTTATTTTTTCATTTATTTGTGCTTGGTTTTACTTTACTTTAATACTTAATCTACCAAATTTTGGGGTACAATGACGTTAGTAGCTGATGCTACTTTTTTGATGGAAGGAACGCCACGGTTTATCCATCTATTTTCTCTACTTCTTCTCCTAGTCGCTTCCATCGGGGCCCTTAAGGGAATGACAGGAGGGCAGGGCATATTGTAGGGTAAATCTAATCAACGAGAGAAGTGCTTTTAAATGTCTTCTTTTCCCTTGGGCAAAATGTTTTGGAGGAGCGCTCAGTTCTCACCGGCGTGTCGTGCCCAAACTCCACCGTTTCAAAATGCAATTAATATCGAGCAGGTACCCGGGCCTGCGGTCCCCATCATATAATAACAATGTTAGAACAAAGGTTAATGCTTTGAATTTAATCTCTGTCCTCGTCATTTTTAGTGAAGTTGCGTTGCAAGTGAGGGGACGTGGGCAGAGGGGTCCGGAGAGTGATTTGTAGTCTGTGTGCAGCTCAGACGGAAGCAAAATTAATTACTGGTCTCTATAAATTCAATGTCATGTCTCATTTTGTTTAATCCCCCCCCCACCTCCCTTCTCGCTTCGTAGTGGTTCTAGTAGAGAGGCTCGGAAAGACTAATGAAAAGGCCTCTTAGATGCTAATGGCAAATTAGCCTTGGTGTCACTTTTGGAGGCTGTGAGTGGAATGACTGCCTACTCACTCAGGATATGGTCAAGTATCAGCCGGGGCTGCAGCTCCACTTGCATAAGCACACACACGAAAACACCAAAAGGCTTCTAAAGATGACAGCTTCCCTACAAAGTCTTTAGTTCTTCCTTTTTCCCATGCTTTGCAGACGCAGTTGTCTCTCAGAACAGTCGCATCTTCGGCTTTTATCTCAGAAGTGCTCAGTTTGCCTTTTTCCTTGGAGGATTTTGTGGTTTGGATCATGAATACTGAGTTGAGTCGAGTTCTTTAAGTCTTTGTGGTTGGTTCTAAACTGGACCAGAGTCAGATTTAACAATTTACTTGGATTATTGTATGATCAAGCCTCAAATATAAAAATATTTTTGAATTACACGTCTGCACGGAACCTAATTATTTTTCTCTCGGGAGTCCAAACAGACATAAAAAGCAGACTTATTGATGGGGGCTTTAGATCTCAGAGACGGCATCTGTTTTAGGTTTCTCTCTGCTAAATGTTCCAAAACACTTTATTCTCTTATGGAAAGAAATAATCTGACACAAGCTGCATGCAGTTTGTGACAAGTTTATGTGTGTTTCTCAGCTTTATAAATAAATGATTGAATGACAAATCTGTCTCATTTTTGCCTTGTTGAAGGACCATTCTGTATCTGCTGCCAGATGTTTGACTTTTACAACTACATCCTGTCACAGTCAATTGTGTACAAATGGATGTTGTGTCTGGAGCTATAGAAAGTCTTTGAATTATATGTGGATAAATACGAGGTAGTCCATATATGTGGCGTGAAGGGAGACATGGTTTTCATTTAGTTTCCAAATAAAAGAAAAAGCTGAACTGTGGCATGCATTTTCTTTACTCTGATACCCAAAATAAAATTCATTGCAACATGCAGCTTTTCGAAGTCACCCAATTTTTAAATAGGACCTGCCGAAGTCCACCGCTGCTCTGCCAGTGGCAGATTCATTAGTTTTTCAAGAAATCTGGCTTTTATGGATTAGTGGCGCAAACAAATTTATTGTTGGAAGAAATACATAAGAAGTCTAATTTGTTGTTTCTGCCTCGGGCCACGTGGGGGGATTCAGTAAACATGTGGAAGAGGTTGCTCGGGTGTAATGAGCAACAAACGTGAATAGTTTGGCAAATACTTGGAACGTCATGTGGTGGAAAATAACACTTCACAGCTCCCTGAATGTGCACACCGTGTTGGTGGCAGCAGCATCCGGTGGGGATGCTTTTCTTCTGCAGAAACAGGAAAGGTAGCGAGAGCTGATAGCAAGGTGGGTGGTAGAAAATCCTAAACCTACTGGCTGAGCCACAATGAAATGATTTCGATCAGTGTCAGGTGTTAGAAGGGCCTAGTCAAAGTCCAGATTTGGTAGAGACACATCCAAAAACACCTGCACCCCGTAGCTGGAATCCCAGTTAAAGTCCTACAAAGTATTGACTTACTTGGCTTACTGCATGCAACCACATATTTTAAATTTTGTTTTTTTAAAAAAGAGAATGGAAGAAAGAAAACAATGAATCCCAACTTCACATCGTATTTCATTGGTCTGTCCCAAGTAAAACATTTTGTAGATTGATTGTAGACTTAGAAAAATATATTTTCTTCAAATTGAAACTGCATGAATGCTTTTGCTTATTTTCTCTGTACTTATCACAAACACACAAATTCCCAGCGCTCTACTGTGCCTTTAACTCCAGCAGCAAACGGAGAAAGAGGGAAAAAAAAGCCAAACAAGTTGCTCCTGAGGAGGCAGCCATCCAGAGCGCAACATGTGCATTTATGTAAAACTTATAATCCAATTAACAAGCACAAAAAACCCTGCTGATCATTCTATAATGGGGGTACAAAGCAAAGAGGAGCCATGTTTGGGGAAACCGCTCGTGTGGAAGAAATGCAAATGGTGTAAAATGAGTGTGTCTGGTAATGTGTTTGATTAAAGCCCCATGCTGTGGTAAACGACCGGATCCCTGATAACTCTTTCCGCTCCCCTCTGTCGTTTGTTTTTCCAGGCATACTTCCGACAGGGTGTTGCCCTTCAGTACCTTGGTCGCCATGCGGACGCACTGGCCGCCTTCGCCTCTGGGCTGGCCCAGGACCCCAAGAGCCTTCAGCTGCTTGTGGGGATGGTGGAAGCCGCCATGAAGTCACCGCTACGAGGTGAGATCTGTCGACGCTCAATCCACATTTCTGTTCAGCATGCCTGTTTCAGTAGATATTCATGTACATTTCACTCTCTTCGTTGCTTCACGTATTTTGTCCTACCGCCTTCTAAATGACTTTCCTCACAGATAATCCTTGTTCTGTCAGTCAGTACGTTTTTTTTGGGGTGACTTTATCTGTCATTTCTTTTTTTCAGCTTTGCAGCAAGCGGGGCCGTCTTTCCGTCTGTCTATCTTCTTTTTTCTTTGTTACCGACTGTTTGTGTCGAGTACTTACACCTTCGGGCTCAGAGGCATGATGCCTGCCGCTTCAGCATATCTTATTGTCGCTCAACCTGATCGCACACACAGATAGCCTGTTATCTAAATGAGCATCCAACATTAATGCCATTGTGTTCGCCTGGCCTCGTGTAAGCTCTTTTTCCTAAAGCTGAGTGGATCTTTAGCACTGCGGCGAAACCAAGGTTGTGACTGTGGGACTGATGATGTTGCTGGGCCTCATTACCTGTTGTTTGTCACTGAGTGGGATGCTATCACTGCGGAGCCGATCCGACAGCTTTTCCTCTGATAATCCAGAGGAATTCCTCTGATAATCCAGGAGATATATTCAAACCGAATATATCGGTTTGAATATATCTCAAACTGATATATGTTGGTATATGTGATTGGTCCACATCAGATCCACTTCATGTGGATCTGATTGGTGTTTTACTTTGTCATCATTCATAAAATCCAACAGAACTAATAATTTCCACAATGTTCTCTCTGTAGGTCTAAATAAATATGGAAATTAAGTTCAGTTGTGCCTCACACAATGTGTGTTCTGTGATAAAGACACGGAATATACAGCCTTTAATTTACATTTCTGTGTTAAAAAATACTTTTGTATTGCTCCAAAAGATCTTAGATTCTTCAGTAGGTAGAGTTTGCAATGACCATTCCTGGAAAGTATGTCAAATTTTTTTCTTTGTATATTTAAACAAACGTAAAGCTTTGCTTTTTTAACAAAGTTCCTACTATAAGTTAACATTTTGATTATATTCTACGTACCTGTTTTACTTGTTTACTTCATGTTTTAATTTGTCATCACCCTCATCTTTTTGCCAAACTATCGTGAAACGGGTCCCTGAATAAATATGATCTGATTTTATGTAAACTAAAAAAAAATGTGTTGTGAGATTCGATCAATGAGAAATTGAATGCAAGAGTCCTCTGAAAATGTGGGTGCAGATTCAAAGAGGAAAAAAAATGGCTTAGAGAGTGGAGAATGAAGCGCCCATCTTAGCCACCGTGAGCTTTTCAGGCTTCTATTGGAACCAAAACAAAAACAAACCAAATTTGGGTCTGAGCCCAGACCAGTCCATTGTGGACTAGAATGGGTGTTCTCTGTAGGAGAAGAACAATATTTAGGCCAAGCGACTTAATCCCCTAATTGTTTACCCTACTTCCCCGAGCGCCAGGCAGCCATGGGAAGACCTAATCCAAGGTGTGTTAAGGAGAGGTAGCTAGGTCAAAGGATTAAAAACAATGATCCTCTCAGAGGGGCTGTTGGCACATGGCGGCGATAATCAATATTACGCCGGCAAACAGGGAGGATAATCTGTGTTACACAGCTAAAGTCCCTGTAGAAGTGAAAGGTAGGCGTGTTCTGCTTTCTCTCCTTAAAGGGAGGAAATTCATACCCAGATTCAGTTGTTCATCTGGCAGTAAACAGAGTTATAGAAAATGTTGGGCAACAGCAAAAGTAAAGAATGGGATGTTTTAATCAGGTGATGAATTTTTACATGCAGTTTTCCCACTCATTACACTGATAGGTGATAAAAATGTAACTTAGTAAAAAACAAAAACCTAATATTTTTTTGTGGTATCATCCTTCATATTACTATGTAATCAGTGTAAAATAGTAAGTAATATTTTCTTTTGTGTATTTACAGTATAGCTGTGTTATATTGCCATGTTGCAGGATTAAATATGATTGCAGTGCATCTTTATATCACAGATAAATCATAGCTCAGTGCATCTTTAATGAAACCACTTTTAATTTGATTACATCTACCAAACCAGACAACTGAAAAACAAAATTAGAGAACGACAAACAATAAAAATGTTACTTAAAGAAAGCAATGTGTGTCTTGAGGACACAGTCAGTTGTCTATTAAAAAACAGGGAAATGTAGTTTTTAAGTTTTTAATGTTATGGATGTTTTATTCTTGATTCCTATTTCAAGGTTCCCAAGCGGACTATAATCCAAAACTGTACTCAAATGAAGTCCTACTTTGATCAGGAATGTTTTTTGTTTGTTTAGAGCTGTTATATTTTCTTGCATTTACGATGAACCAGTTTATGTTGCGTAACTTTTTTTTAATTTTTCTTTGTTTTTTAGCATTGCTATTTGCAGTAATACTGAAGGAGTCC
The DNA here is from genome assembly GCF_000485575.1 of Poecilia formosa. Taxonomy (NCBI): domain Eukaryota; kingdom Metazoa; phylum Chordata; class Actinopteri; order Cyprinodontiformes; family Poeciliidae; genus Poecilia; species Poecilia formosa. The sequence continues at coordinate 4,371,635 of NW_006799944.1, read as the reverse complement.
ACAGGCTTCCTATTGGTTTGTTGAGATCAGTCAACCCTTAGAAAAAGAAGAATGAGTCTTAAAAGTCCATCAAACATATTATCACACTGAGTTTTTTTTTCTTTTTAATCAGAAACAGATGTCAAACCTGACGATGTGAAGCATTACTTTGACATTAAACACAAATCATTGGAGGAATCATTAACATTTAAATCTAAAGAAAAAACACAAAATGCTTATCTAAGAATCTTAAACACCAGATGCAGCAGAAAACACAGAAGTCACTTACCGTTCAGCAATATGACCGATTATCTAACTGAAGAGGAGTCATAGCAGTGACTTCATATTTGCAGACGTGATTTACTTTTGCAAAAATAACGAGCATTAAATCGAAGCAACACATTTTTTCATTTGGTATTTTTGTAATCATTGGATATATAGACATATATGAAGGTGTATTTGATTGGAAAAGAGTTGAACTCTCACATTTAAGATCACGTTGGCAAAATGTTAAATGAGTTAATGAGACAGGAAAAGCCGACGCGCTTGATTTAAATATTCGATATCAAACAGGACAACGTCTTGATGTGAAGGAGGAAGAGCCTGACGGCTGAATATGCCCAGAGAAAAAGAATGAGAAATACTTTAATACATCCTTAATACAGTCTTCTTACGGCATAGTAACGAGTTTCATTGAAAATGTTGCAGCGAAAAGTACAGCATCTCATGGAGACATCTGATGAGAATGTTCTTTGCACCCATCAAAAGGTGGACAGTACAAACCTCATCTGCCTTTCTCCTTTGCTGCCTCGTTATTAATCCTTAATTTTACCTCTCTAGTGTGGATATCATATGTCAATATCGTACCATGATAGTTACCTCATATTTCCATCATTTTTTCCACAGTAATAGAAACATAAAAAGAAAGAGTTAACCAGACAAAATCAGGCATAAAGAAATGCCAGCTTGACAGCTTTAATTTTAAATCTGAAAAAGAGATTTTACTGCTTGCTGTTTAGATTATCAGAGTTCCTCTGTACTGACCAGCTAATTAACTACTATATATTATTTTTGCAGCTGTTAATGCACTATTTTTCCCCTTTATGCATTCTCATCTTTCTAAGATGTAAGAACCTTTGCGATTAGATCATATTGATGCCGAAAAAGAGGTGTGTTCAACATCTGACCTGCCAGCAGCAGAGACAGGCTGCAAGAAGTGGTACAAGGAAATAATCTAATGACCATGAACCGTCACAATATAAAGAAGACTCACTAGTTAGAAGCATAAGATTGAAAAGGTATTTTGAAAAGCAAATCAGGAGAAATGTTTTTTTTTTTGTTTTTTTTTTTAGAATTACCTCGTCGATTGCTGTGTGCATCCCGATGACATCTCGGATCTTGTGTGTCTCATAGCTTGGTTCAATCCAGATCCTCCATCTATTTCTGTGCCGGTGTTGTGTGTAGGGAACAGTGCTCTCCATTGTCATAACAACCTGTTTATGAACACAACAGCCATGACACCTTTTTAAAAAAGCTTTTTTTTTTTTTCCATCGTTTGATTTATGACTCAGCTCTCGGTGTCACTCTGAAGGCAATTACAAGGTGTGAATGGATATAATATGCATGCACTGTCTCCGTAACCACGACGTTCTGCCAAGTGCCGGAACAGAGGAGATGCTCTTTCAAGGGCTCTTGAAAGAGCATCATCAGTTATGCTTTTGTGTGCTTTTACGGGGATGCGGCTCATATTGAATATATGTGTGTGTGTGTGTGTGTGTGTGTGTGTGTGTGTACAAAAATGTATAAGCATTTTGTGAGGGTGTAAGATTTACTCCATTTGTTCAGATGTTGCTGTGTTTAAATGTTTGCAAGTAAATTCTTAGCAGTTCCTTAAACTTTGATCTGATGATAAAAAGTAAATCAGACATCGCATAGATAGAGATTATCTGAAGTGTGCAACGCTTTGATCTAGTTGGAAGCAACTGAACCATATATGTTTGCACATTTTTTTCAAGTGTGGTGTGTATTTCAGCTTTCCTGAGAAATTACTTATAGAACCACCTTTTGCCACAGTCGCTACTGCGAGTGCTTCTACCAGCTTTTGCACATCTGGTGATTGAAAAACGCTTCTCCGCTGTTCACTGAAAAAGTACGGAGTCTCTGTCAGATTGGAGTGAAAGCATTTGTGCAGTTATCTAGTCTTTTCCACAGATCCACAATTCGGTTTATGTTTAGGCTTTTAGTGGTCCACTCCAACATTTTACCACATTTCATTGTAGCTCTCACTGTGCGACTTTAGACTCATGCTGTTGGTTTTAAAAGTAAATCTCGCCTTAATCCTTCTCCATGACTTTCTCCCCCTTCTGTCTGCTGTGTTCCTCCGTCTTCATGACGCTGTTTATTCTCTAATGTTTTCTAACAAACCTATAAGGCCTTCGCAAGCAGCTGGATTTATACTGAGAATAAATTACGCTCAAATACTTTGAAAATCTACTGTTGTCACCGAATGTGTTTTCAGGTATCAGAGTAAAGGGGACCGAGTACCAACGCATAAAACGCTTTTACTTTTATTCGTGACACATTTATAAAACAATGTCTTTAGTTTTATTCCACTTTAAGGTAATGTTCTACTTTTGTGTTCCAATACAACACGCTGTTCGTGGTTATGTAGCAAAATGTTGAAAGGTTTAGGGGGTGTAAATATTTTTGGTATGCATTTAGAAATACATGCACAAAGGAGCACATTAGACACAAAGACCTACATCCACTTGGTCAGGTCAGGACGTTCGATGTTGCTGTCTGCCACAGGGCTTTATAATCTGAAAAGGCTCTAGATCCCCAATCCCATGTGGTCCACCATTGATTTATGTCATTGTGTGAGTTTTCAGCCTCTTCAGAGGTCACCTTGTACATCTCCTTTGGTCTTTGTTTCTCCATTACATCTCCGCTACATACTGGCATGAGCTGCTTTTGTTCCCCCGTCATCCTGTCATTTTAAAGTGAATAACCTGCTGTAGCTTTCTCAAACAGTAACCTGGAAAAAAAAAAGGCAGAAATATTGACGCAATCTTGTTATGTGGTTTGTGAGAACGATCGCTAGTGATTGTCTAAACATTTGTCACTTCATGCAGTAAAAATAACCAAGTCAAAGAGTAAGAATAAAAAAAAAGGATCATACAGTGCATTGACTTATTGTTAAATTGTCGAGGACAGCCGTCTGAGCAACAGGCTGTGATTATGGACTCTGGGAAAAGCTGTTATTTAAAGAAAGTAAAGTCAGAGTGGAGATAAATCCCACCTTTACACAGAATTTACAAATCCGCAACTCATTTCTCATAATCTTTCTCATTTTATTGTTACTCAGCATGGCAGCAGAATGTTTTTTTTTTTTGCTTTGGCACCCTTCATAGTCTGTGCCTAACACGTTTTTTTTTTTTTTTTTGCTCTGCACAGATTCTCTGGAGCCCACCTATCAGCAGCTGCAAAAGATGAAGCTGGACAAAAGTCCCTTTGTGGTGGTGTCTGTGATTGGCCAGGAGCTACTGACAGCGGGGCACCACACGGCCTCCGTGGTGGTGCTGGAAGCCGCTTTGAAGATCGGAACGTGCAGCCTCAAGCTACGCGGCTCCGTCTTCTCCGCCCTCAGCAGCGCCCACTGGTCCCTGGGCAACACAGAGAAGAGCCTCGGATACATGCAGCAGGACTTGGAGGTGGCCAAGACCTTAGGTATGTCAGCTGGGAACGGGCTGTCAATTATTTCCGTTAGCTACGTTTTGAAATTCGCAGGAATGACACAAATGTTTAAATGGAAAAAAATATTAAAAGAAATATTATATAGTAATAGTAATATTATGACAAAACACTGAACAGCTACAAAGCAGAAAAGTTAACCAGCTTTTGAGACAGAGGTATAGATTGCACAAGGGGCATTTACTGACTGAAATAAAATCAGATTTTTAGAAGTTGTATTGGTTTGGTCAACAGCAGATTTCTTGATGCATGTCAGATGGTAATAAATACGAATATTTTGCCTCTAATGGCGACAATTTTTGCATATGTCATCACTGGCGTTTACACTGAAGTCTTAAAAAACTCGCAGCTACTGCACATCCTTGTAATTGCTTCTCTTTTTATCCCCCCTCCAACAATCAAGTGATATGTTTTGATGAATACATCAAAATGACACTTTGCATAATATGAACTCAAAATGTCACCGCATCCTCCATTATTAAGATTCGAATGCTCATTCTTCATAGTTTCATCCTCATGTTTTATTACTGACTGAGTGTTCCTCGGCATGGAGAAAATCAGTGCCTCATACATTTCCTCAGAGATGTTCTGTCATTCTTCAAAAGAAATTTTGCTTTCTGCTGGAAGGGTTGTGTTTTGCTAAGTTTCTCTTTAAAACACCCCCAAGGTGTAGGAAGTCATTCAGCAAACCTGGCAGTGTCAGGGCTCTCACTTTGTTCTTCACTCGAAACTGTTTGGAAATTATTCGAAAAACTCATTGGGTAGTTAACATGAAGTTTTCTAATCAAGGTGGGATATGTGTATATATTTAGATATATGTATATATTTATAAGTGCATCTGCCTTGTAGATATCCAGATATGTATTAAAGTCCTACCTCCAGGCTTTTCTGTCATTGTTTTGCAATCATGAGGGATCTTGGCAAGGAAACTACCTGGCAAAGTGAACCCAAATTTATTTTTGATCTGATCTGACTAATGAGTGAACGTTCAATATTCATTAGTCTCTTTTTGTTGTTCTTCAGTAAAGTTTAATGTGTGCCAACAAGCAGGACATTTATTTCTTGGATGTCATCCATTTGTACTGATATATGACGGTGCCCTTTTAAATTAAATGAAATGCTATGCAAACTCATTTTCACAGATACATTCTCTGTCAAATCTGTTTTCAGAGATAATTTGTAGAAGTAGTAAGCTATTTTTGTTATTCTGGGACTATTTCTGGGCACAATGCAATTTTCTTTTAGCTTTCTTTTATGCAGTGTCCCTGTATCATTTTTTAGTCTTTGAGAGTGACGACAGTATTTAATGAGTAAAGTTGTACAGCTTGTATGATTAGATGAATACCTTTTTAGTCTAGTCAATAGCTACTTTGCTATTGTTTAAAAAACTTGCGGCGAATATCCAGCCTTCGGTTTCTATAAAACTTTGAGTAGGCAATAGTATTTTTTTTTTGCCAACTCCAAATTCTCTTCTTTGAGTTTTTTTAAAAACTGTCAACATTTCCAAATCATTTTATGTTCTAACAGAGGTCGAAAGCTTAAAAATTGCAGCTTTTCTGTCCTCCATTCAAGCTTCCAGTTATGTACTAAAAGTCTTGTTGTCTCTAGCTGTCGTGCAGCTTGAATGAAGCACAGGCACTCCTCAAACATGACTTTCTACATCTCTTTTTTTTATTATTATTATTTTGACATTCTGACAAGAAGTCTCCGGTTTGGTTACTGTGTGAAGACGACTGAAAACGCCTCGATTCCGATAACCACTCAATTTCTTGGCCAATCTCTAATATTGAGAATTGATTACATTTATGTAACATTAATGTGACACTGCCTAACATGACACAGCTTTACTGATGATTAGGTGGATAAACTGGGTAACTGCAGTGATTTCAGGTCACTCTTGTCTATTAGACTTTCTCAGTAATAAATGTGATTCATGTTTAGCCTTTGTTTAGATTACATTTCTATTCACTGCAAAATCCTGTTAGCTAACTGTAAACCAATTAATTACCAAGTGACTTCATCCTACTTTTTAGAAATGTTAGCACATTCATATGCTTTAAGCGAAGATAAAAGACCACTAGCTTAGCTGCTGCCTCTTCTCTCGTTTATCTCAGTGAATTATAGCATAATTTTGAGTAAATCTTGTAGTGAGGCTCATTTTCTCGTCTTTAATCAATTTTCTTGAATGTTTAAGGTGATCTGAAACATTTTTAAAAGAAAAAAAAGCCACTTGCTGTGGAAACTTTACAAAATGAAGAAAAAAAAACCCCAAGCTAAAACCAAAAAAAAAAAAAAAAGAAGCATGCAGCACTGACTGGCTCCACTCGTCTCACCCCCACACATTTGACACATGAGTGGGCAGAGCAGCTGGAGATAAGAAGCGGAGGTTCTCAGGTGGAGCGCAGAGACTTGAGCTTTACTTTGGCCCTTACTGTGAGGCCTCGCTGTCAGGCAGAAATAATAAGGCTTTCCCCTTTTACCCTCCGGAGCTTTAAGATCAGCACTACCAGCTGTCAGAGAAGCTGTTCTTGCAGAGAAGAACGCCGAACGGCCACTTTACCTTTTAAGGGTGCAGTGGCATGCAAGTGGCAATACACGTGTTTCATTGCACAGAAGGCTGATATGAAATAAACACCACTTGGCTCCTAATTGTGTCCAGCAGATAGCCGCGGTGCGTGTCAGGGTGTCGGTGTTTGTGTTTCATGTCTTTTGTTCTACCTCTTCAGGTGACCAAACTGGGGAATGCCGTGCTCATGGGAATCTGGGCTCTGCATTCTTCTCCAAGGGGAACTATCGTGAAGCATTAACCAACCATCGCAACCAGCTGGTACTGGCCATGAAGTTAAAGGACAGAGAGGTAAGTAGTAGTGTGTTATATGTGTTACAGCGACCCTGAAATGGGTAGAGCAGGCCAACTGTCACTGTGGAGGATAATAAATTGACTTTTGGTGGACTTTTTTTCTTTCTTTCCTTGAGTCTCTTATCATATTGAAAGTGCAGGATTGTGCTGTGCCTGGAAATCCTTCTGTTCTCCTGGTTTGGAGGACATGTGAAGGGGAAATATGAAGGACACAGAAATGCGGCTGCTCTTTCTCACTTCAGGAAAAAAAATGAGTGTGAAATTGGTGCAGGGCATACATAGAGGGGATGGTGGATGGGAAATAAGAGTTCCAGCAACAGACTCAGATAATGGGAAGCTTTAGCTGCTGCTATTATCGGTGCTAACTGTTAATGCAGATGCTAATCAGGTGAATACCTGACTGCGTGGCCTTCAAGCATTCACAGTTTTTGAACTGTAATTTGCAGGAAATAATTTGATTTGGAAGGAAGGAAACGATTTGGCCGGCCAGATCCACTTTTCATCCTGTGCTGCCCTCTTTCTCTTCTTTCTGTCTCTCAGCTCTCTCTGTCTCTCTGCCCGACCTTTGTGGTCATTGTTGTGGGGTGACAGGTGCTTGTTCCTACACAATTCCCGTCACACAAAGAGAAGAATGGCCTCCTGTTTCCCCTTCCTTATCCTTCCTACCAGACTGGCAGCCCTGCTTGTTTTTGTTACTTCATATCGGGAGGCATTTAAGGAGTCAAGTCAAGTGCAGCACAATACACCAGGACGGAACTGACCATTGAGGAATGAGGACAGAGGTGTCTTTGACGTCTCTTGCTTTCAAAGATCACAAGTGTGACTTTGTGGTCAAACTTTGCCTTACAGAGGCATTGATGGCCCTTGAACCGTGTCACGTTTCGTCATGCAAACAGCTAAATTTATTAATGTGTCTTGAAGGGGGGTTTTAAGTGACAAGCAAACGCAAAGTAGTTCATACTGTCCATGTGTTCCAAAAGGAAATGTGTGCATTGTTTCGTACAAATAAATCTGAAACTGTGGCATGCATTTATTTTGTATCTCGATACTTTGTAGAACTCCCTTTCACAGCAGGTACCACTGCAAGTTTTTGGGGTTATGTCTCTATTTGCTTTGCAGATCAAGAGACTGAAAGACTCCAATCTTTCTTGCAAAATAATTCAAGCTTTGTTAAACTGTCTTTGAAGATCAGTTTCAAGACTGGCTACAAATCAGATTCTCAATGATATATTTATATATATATTTTTACCATTAATCTACACAGTTTTATTGCAGTTCTGGCTGTAGGTTTAGGGAAGGTGAACATCGACCTTAATCTCAAGGGGTCTTCTTGGGTTTCTGCTAAAGAAAACGATCCTTACAATATGATGTTGCCACCACTATGTATAGTACTAGTGAGATTTTGTTTTGAGTTTTAGTTTTCCACCACACATGATTCATTTTGATCTCATCAGACTAAATTGTATCAAACTTTGAAGGGGATTTCTTATAGCTTTCCCTCTACAATACCAAGTGAGGGATGCCGCTTTCCCCCCATTTTTCCCCTCCCACTTTGTTTATTTACAACTTCTTATTGGTTTATCACAGAAATGCATATAAAATCAATTAAGCTATATTGAAATACGTTGTTATACTATAAAAATGACATAAACCTGTAACGTAGATCATTTTACTGGTAAGATTCAGCTCTAAAGTTCATGTTTGGCTTTTGTCTCTTGGAGGGAAACAATAAGTCATCTGTCCCACCTCCGTCTACACACAAACTCATTTTCAAAGTAAACTGTTCTCTTGTGAGAACAGCATGATGCCTGGGCCCAGCTGAGGACAATGAACTCCACAAATGGTTGCATCATATACAAAACCTTGTGATTGGCTCCTAACAGCCCACCCTACGTTCCTCCCCGGCTCTCCTCTCGTTCATCCCAAGGCCCCCTAATCAGAATCATATGTGTGTCACACCACCTGGTCTCCTTCAGAACACACTGGAGCCTGGTGCGCCGCTCATTACGGCCAGCCGGGTGTTTTTGTGTTTCTGATGTGGACTTTTTTATCTGGCCTCTCTGAAGCTGAGGTCACTTCCTAGGGGCCCTGGGACAGGATGTTGGTTCTGACGGGATTTCCCATGTGTAGTCTACGGTCGACGAGCATTGAGAAGGTCCAACGGACTCTTGATGTATAAATTTTTAAAAAAGCAACGATTCCAGTCTTTTGTGAATTATAACGTTGCGTTCAAAATACATCCAAAAATGATTAAATGGTTTTTGGATGTATTTTGGGAAATCTTACGGTAAAGTGATTAAGATGATAAAGTTCCCTAGTAGACCATCCTGGTATGATGCTAATGATGTAAAACTTTAAATAAGTTTTCTTTATAGATTATACAGTTCATGTCTTTGTGTATAAATATTCCTTAATCTATGTTTTTTCCTCCAATTCTTAATAAAAAAAAACAAAAAAAAAACGGTAATTCAACACGGACATTATTAAAGCTTCAGATTAGAATTGTATTGCAGTTATCAACTCAATTGCTAACATCTGGGCATGTGGTGACATCATTAAATAAAACCAGATAAGTCACTGAGGTCAAGTAGCCACATGATCATTGGTTTAAATATAAAGAGGTGGAGGATGGTCCTCATCAGGTCCAAATGGGACTTTTATATAATACAAAAGGTCCAGAACAACTATTAGTCAATAAATGTGTTTTATTAGATTTGTTCACAGCCGAGAAGCAAATGGCTGCTTACAACATTTTCTTGTTTTTGTACCACTGTAACTTTTAAAATCAAAGCATGATCAGAAGATGACTTTTAACTTTCTGACCTTTACGAATGTTGTGCATTTCTTTCTGTAGTCCTTCTATTAGCTCACATTTGTTTTATTTTCCTCCTTTTTTCCTCTCAATTTACATTTTTCAGAACAAATTCTGCATCATATGGTTAATGTATGAAACTTCAGTACTCCACTAGAAGATTAACCAACATTTAATGAGACTCATTGAAGCCCTATATATATATATTTATATTTGTTGGTTATCTGTAAATATTTTTAGTGTTCCATATCATGGGCATCAGAGTGCCATAGATTTGGACGGGGCCGCATCGCCTCTGTTTTCATTCTGTATCTGAGAATCTCTGGCCTACAGCATACTTTACGTTGCCCTTTCCTTTTGTAGATCTACCAAGAGAGATACTGATGGTACAAATAATGCCAAGTAATGTAACTGTCAACCTACAAAAACGCTGCATGTCCGAACTAAAATTGCCTGTTTATGGTGAAGGATCAGAGCGAGAAATAGAGCAGGACATCAGATAAGTTGTTCCTTATACATCAAGCAGCACTCCAGCACTTGTTCTGTCAGATCTTGATTTGTCTCGTGGTAATTGGGACGATTTCTTCGTGCATCTGTACAAAGAAGTCAAGCATAGTGTTGCGCGTTTTTCTGTGGATGGCCAGTGGACTTTGTGACACTAATAGATTTTTATAACTCTATCTAGGACACTATGAAGATGAAAAGCTGAGAAAAAAAAAAGAAAAGCAAACAGAGAAGCAGGAGGAGTGGTGGAGAGGCTCAAACAGAGAGCGCTCTGTCATCCACAATCCTCCTCTGGCAAGCCGAGCCAGTGAGGTCACGGGCTAGTATGAAGTTAGTGTCGTATGTTAGACTCACTGACTTGTGGCTATATCTTTTGCAGATTTTCCACAGTCACGTGTACTGTGGCTATAACATAAACACGGCGGCTTTTCTTTGTAGGTGTGTGACTTTAAAAGCTTTTGTTTTTGTCCCACTTTGAACACCTGGCTACATCCAAGGGATCTGCCAGTAACTATTTTCTTTTTACAAAAACTCTGTAATTGTGAAACAAGGTTGTTTAACTAGGGCTTTCCTCTGGGTGCTCTCTTACTCTTTCCTTTTTGTTTGTGACTTTCTTTTTGTTATAATGGTAGGGTTAGATAGAAGGAGGTTACCCCTAATTTAGGGTGAGTTTTTTAGGTGAAACTAAGGTGGGCTGGCAGACGTTCACACTGTAATTATGTCATGTGTGATTCTAAAAAGATTCTCGAGCAATGACACCCACCAACCTCAAACCCAAGAAAAGAGAAGCTTAAATGCTTTCTGGAGTTTTGCTTTTGTTCATCTTAACTGGCTTTCTTCCACTGTATATGTTGCTAAGATTTCAGTAAGTTTTGCCCTTTATTTTGAAATTGATAGCGGTGTATTTTCGGGACAGCATGTTAGGTCGTGCCGGTGTTTCATTCACACTGCAAGAAAGCGAGAGAGAGAAAGATTTTCAGTAGGAAACAGGTAGGCTGAACGGTGATTTGTTTTTTTTTCCTTTTTACATAAGGAGATTGCTTTTTCAGTTGCACTAGCCAAACTGACCTCAAACTAATCTCACTAATCTCTAAGATGCTACAGACAGATTAAAATGTAAACCTCGTACCGTACTTCACTATAAGCCACACCTACAAATGTTTTGAAAAAGAAAAAAAAAAACAAACAAAATAAAAATAAAAAACTGGAAACATACATACAGTATATAAGCCGCACCGGGCTATAAGCCGCTGGTATCTCTGCTCTCAGTTTTCTGCAGCAGAGGGCTGCGTCCTAATAAATCTGCTGGATTTATTAAGGCAGCCCTCCGTCTCCAACGCCGTACCATGGACTCGTTTACGTGCAGCGGCTCTATTTCCCTCCTGTACTGCCAGATCGATAGCCCTCAACTTAAAGCTGCATCATATGAGTTTGAAGAAATTTCTTCGTTGTGCTTGCTGCTAGCATGTGCTTGTTCTAAATGAAAATTAGCATTTTCTTCTTTGATTTTGACTTCCAATGATTCGTTTCCTGCTGAAGAGCCCCCTGGTGGCTGAAGAAAAATCCACAGAAAAGCCGCACGGTTCAAAGCATAGGATAAAACACTGTTAAATTAGTATTTAGAAACTCTTTTTATACCGTCTTTCTTTGTTCTTAGAGAGATATTTTAGTTTAGATAAATAATTAGTATCATCTAAGGGTCGAGATATTGGAAATTGGCACAAAACTCTGACAGGAAAACCTTTTATCTGAGGTAGGGGATGTTTGGCTTAGCTTCATGGATCCTTCGAGGATGTAGCTGGTGTGATAAGGCCAATGGCTGAAAGATGAGCCTCTAAATAAGGGGTGAGGTCAGGAGCTAAATGTGGGTGTTCAGTTGTCAGGGTGAGGGTTTGTCAGTGTTTGTCAGCACTCCAGCCTAGTCGGGGATCATTAAGGAGTCATTAGTGTATGGACGTGTGCCTCTGGCGAATCTCCTGGGGGTTTCGCTGATTGAGGATGGCAGAGGTGGGTGTGCTGGAGTGTTACTTGGCACCCATGTCTCTCTTCTTTAGCCTCCACTGATTTTGTGATTAGAAAGGAGTCTTTTGGAATGATTAGCTAATTTAGCTGAAATATCTGGTGGGGTGGGGGGGGCAAGAAGAGATAGATGCCCAACTAAATAAAAAGCAGCACATATCTTGCTTAGAGTGCGCTTCATAAGGCTGGGTAGTTTGTGAGGGCATTCAGGTGTTTTTATTACTTTTCCAACAGAACCAATATGATCTGTGCCTGCTTCCTCACCTCTTCTGGTGCTAGTTTGAAGAGCAAGAGCTTGCTCTAGTGCGGCAGCTCCAGCAGCATGTCCAGCCCGCTGCGCCTTAATGGCGCGCAGGCTTTCCTCGGCCCAGTGGTTCAGAACTGCTCCACAGCAGCCAGCTAAGCCATGAATCATGAGAGATGGACGGCAGGCGTCAGCCAATGGGCCATGACCAGAACTGGGAAACAGGGTTTGTGTGTGTGTGTGTAAGTGTGTTTTTCTTTTGAGCACACATCTGCGTTCCCATATTCCAGTGTCATGTGAATGTGTCATGTCCGTTTAATGTGCATGTTTGTCTTGGAACGTTTGTCTGTGCAAACACATATGGAGGACGTTTTTTTGGGGGTTTTTTTTTTCACGAGGAGGTAGGGTTGTAAAAGACGAGGAGAAATTTAGAACGGCTTTACAATCTATAGCTGTTTTCTAAGTGCTTCTGAGATTTAGGCTTGTGCAGTTTGCAGTTTAATGATGCACTTGCTTGCTTTCTGCGTATGCACACCAAATTCAAGGTTAACAAACAAACATTTCCTCTGTCACCGTGCGTGTATGCATATAAGCATGCTATGCGTGCATTGCTGTGCATTAGCTGCATCCAAGGTGACGCAGCTTTGTGTCTCCCCCAGCAGTGCACTTGGAAGGCTGTCAGAGAGATGAATGGCTGCCGTTATATCGACTACTGCTTTCTGCTGGCTCTTCTCTCTCTCTTTTCTTCTTTCTCTCTCTCTCTTCTTCTGCAGCATCCGATGTTCTGTGTCTCCACTATTCCTCATCACTTTCCCTTCCTTTGTTATCTCATCTTCCATTTTACCCCACGCTCCATTTATACTTTGCATTTAATTTCATTTTCTTTATTTGTACTTTTGAGTACTTTTTATTTTGACTTTAATTTTGATAAAATGGCTATGCCAAAACGTTTTGGTATAGATATCCCTTAGTAAAACAGACACAAATCATGTTTGAATGGTTATTTGCTTTTACTTCTTGGATCGATACATCGACTCCAAAAAGTCAAGGTATTGGACTCTTGGATGTCTGATTATGGATGTCGATGAACAAGCAGCTTCTAGTGATGCTTTATATACATCAATCAGAACTTTAGGACAAACTTTGATATCAGTTTTCCTTTAAATAGATTTTGGAAGATCCTGACTATCCTTCACGACTATACGATACAGAGCAATACTTAGGAAGGTAAATATTCAGCCTTGTGGTTGTCTGATTTAAGTTTCACTCTCTTGTGCCCTGAATGAACAAAAGATGTATTTAAATATGTCATCAAGAAATAGTTTTCTTTTAAAAAGTGTTATTTTAAACACCTAAGTCCCACTAAAAATGGCTACCTTCAACTCTGAAGAGAGCTGTTGTTTGTAGAAGACCCTGGTAAACTTACTGTGACGCATCGAGTTTACCATTCTGTCACAATTTACTGCTGATAAAGCTGAAAATAGATTCTGGTAACCAGCCAATTTTTCTGTGCACCTTTAACCGAATGCTGCAGCGGGCTGTATTTACTAGATCCATAGGGAATAAGATAATTTATCTCGAATATTACCTCTTCTTCTGCCTTTTTCACATTTGCTGCCCAAATGAATAGCACCATCCTGGGTTAGATTAGATAAATAAGTCACATGGTCTGTCTACATGAGATTCCCTTCCTGTCTGATCTGTTTTGATGTTCTATATGATTAGAAATGTCGGCCGGGGCATATTTAGATTGTGTTCATCAAAGGTTTGTGCTTCCTTGAGGTTTTCATTGCGCCGCAGGGAAATTCTAATCACTTCAAAAATCAAATGTTCAATCATTAATCTTGGCAGAAAGATTTGATGTCAAATGGAGAGAAGTTTGAAGTCAGAATGTGCCAACCCATCTTCTCTAGATAATAGGTGGGAGATAAGAGATGGAGCCAGCCAGTGTAACGTTGCTGCACAAGCTTTGATTGAAGGGAATTACATGTGAAGCTCCCAAAGTACTCGAGCCGCCATTCACCAATATTTCACACCGCCTTTCACAGTTATTGGTATCCCTGGGAAAGATGTTTGAAAGCATTAAAATTACTTTAGTGATGTGGGACATTCTGACAATTTTAGAAAATGTATTCAGTCAGATTTTCAGTTTTGTGGTATTTTGCTTTTCTATTTAAATGTTCTAGCTTTTTTTTTTTTTTTAAGAATTTGATTCCATGCACTCCAACGATGTTTCCTTGGCCATTGGAAAAGAAACTGGTCCAGATTTTCTACTGTACTTAACTATGAGATACCATTTGAACATTTTGAGCTTTTCAGTGTTTATACCTGAAAAGCTATAAACACTGGTCCGATATAGGTCTGATATGCCCCCAAAAAAACAATCCCATTGAAAGTTTCAATGGAATAAAGAACCACCCAAACAATGAGTCTTATTACTTGTTGGCATTTAGTGGTTGTTATGGAGATCAACGAGACGAATCTTCTCTCTGGGTCTTTAATGGTGAACTTTGGAGATTCTGATTTCCATCTTTACCATCATCGTCCTTGACAGTCTGATCTTAAAAATATTGTCACCAGTAATTTTGCAAAAAAAAAAATGTCTTAATGTTGGAATTTTTCTAACATTTTCATTTTGAGGTTACGCTACAGCAGCAAAGGACTAATTTATTTACATTTTTTTTCCCACTAAATCTTTATCAGAGGTGCCAATTATTGTGGATAACATTGTTTTTTTTTTCCTGTTGTTCTCATGGAGAGCTTGCAAGTGTTCCACAGAGGCAGGATAATGTGTTTGTTAGGTCCGCTTGATTAATTTGTTATCTGATCTCATCAGCGTAATCCGTATTACAGAGATGGTGAGTCATTTTCATGTAAATTCTGATCTCTGCTAGAGGGCCAGACTAAGTGTTAGTCACCACTGAGCAAAAAAATCAAAAATAAAATCAGGGGCCACACTTGGGGCAGACCTCCTGGTTAAATCTGTCACTCCCTGCTCCTCCTCCCTCCCCATCCAAGCTGAGTCCAGTCCAACCCTTGATCAGACTGGCCACAGAGCCATTTAAAGCCTCTGGAACTGCATCCCTTTCGCTTGCCCGATCGATCGCTGAGCTGTCAGCAAGACGAATGGAGGCTTTAGGAAGTCCATTTTAATGAAGGAGAAGTAAAGAGAGGTAGTTGGGAAAAATGGGAGCAGAAGGAGAGGGGAAAGTCCACTGGAAGTAGTTATGAAGGAAGAAAGAGGGACAAAAAAAGAGATTAAATGCATGCTTGTGTTTAGTGAGTGTGTGTGCTTTTTAAAATGATATCTACTGTGTAATACTGTCCAAAGGTTGGAGAAAGGCTTGATGTTTAGCTACAATAAGTCCTTACTTCTAACCCAGCAGTGTGAAATGGCTCCTTAGTACCAGTAAGATGAAAAGCAGGCCAAAACACAGAAACCTATATTAAGTGGGCTGAGGGGATTTCATCTGGCCGGCAAAACAAAACCACATCAACTCCACTGGCTCATGAATCATGTCAGCAGCTCTGTAGCAAAAAGACATTGTTGTGACAAGGGAAAGGCTGCCAGTTGAAGGCAACTCCCCGCACAGCTGCCCTCATCTCGCATACCAGCTTGCACCAACAGATTTATGTACATTCGCATTGAAAGAATATCCGGTGGAGCGGGTATTTGTTTGTTTTTTAACCTGTCTAGTTTACATTCTGACGTGGTACTCTTTGCCTTGCATCAATGTGTAGAAAAGACTGCATGTTAATTGGTGATTAGGGCTGGAGGTCAGAGGTCAGGCAGAGCAAGTGATGAGGACCAGCGATCGTTCTCCCGTCCACCAGGCAGTGATCCAACCAAACTTACTGAAACAATCAGGGTCCTGAATTAGTTTTGTACACCTGAGGGAAACGATTATCGATTCGTGCATATGGGGATATATCTTCTTATAGATATCCAGAGCTGTTGGTATTTCGGAATAACTACTGACATCCCAAGCAGGTAAAGGTTTGGGGCTTTGAGGTATTGTAGAAAAGTTAGGATTCAATAATATTTCGACTCCACTCCTAATTATTTTATCAATGTAAAGTCACTTGATTCTTTACATTATTTATGGCACTGCAATGGCAAGTTTAAATTAAAGCTAAATGTTAACCTTTACTTTCCTTAACACAGTAAGAAATAACAAACAGCCTTCACACAGTTAGTAAAGCAGATTATAACTATGAGGCTCTTTCCTGACGCACAAGAAAAAACATTTAACAAACACAATTTATGAATGATGTGTAGTATTTCACTGCAGAGTTTGGCTGATGCTGTTTTAAGGTGGATTGTTTTCTCAACAAAACTGAAAAAAGCTGTTCTAACAATTGTATGTGGAATCATGGATGTGCGGCTGCTAGTAGGCAACACAGGAACCAGGATTGAGATTTACTGAGGGTGAAGGTGGTGACTTTTTTCTTTCTTCTTTAAGCATCAAAAGCAGATTTTTTTTTTTTTTTATGTTTGAATTTCAGCTTGTGTCACAAATCCTCCTTTACAACGGTGATGAATTACAGGCAATCCAAACTTGCCACAGATTGCTTCTAAATGTCTGAGCATAAGATGCAAGTTTATTTCTCACCGAGCTATTGCCTGTCAGACAACATTTCTCTTGAATTCCTCCTCCTCCCTGGTAGGAATGGGCTTATAAATCATCGTCTGCTGAAATCAAATAGGAGCAGCAGATTTTTCCATCAGTTCTTTTGCATTGTGTGAAGCGCCAATGCTCCCCTTTCAGTGTCCCGCACATAACATTGTCACTCTTGACAACTTTTGGCTTCTTATCTTCATTTTCAGTTATTTCTTAGCTATGAATTACACGCAACTGAGAAGGAACAGTTGTAAAATTTATTACACCTGCCCTTCAGGCAAAAGTAAGCCAGACATTATCTAATGGATAAGTGGTCTATGTGTTTATAATTCCTGTTAGATGTAATAGTTAATATGTGAAAAGTTGGCTGCGTGTCCGGACACCTCGTGCAGTGGAGGAAAGAAAGAAGTGTGCGTTTTTACGTTCTCTTGTTGGAATATAGTTTTTCCTTTCATCTTGTTCTAAAAGAGGCTACATTAAGCAGCGACGTCCCGACCCTTCCGTGCTTTACTCCTCAAGATAAAAAAGCAAAGTCAAAGACAGGGATCAAATGAGCCGTCAGCACTCAGCCATCTGTGAGGTGCAGGAGAGCTTGTCCTTACAGATAAGCTGAAATTCAGATGGTACGACGAGTGTTGTGGAAAAGATTTATATATTTTTTTCTATTACAAGGTAACATGAAGTCTCCCATGAAGGGAGAGGTCATCATAGCACCGAGCATTCAATGTTTGCATTATATATAACTCATGCACACTTTAGGATGGAGTCTACATTTTTGCAGAGTGAAGAAATGGTATTTTGCCAAAAATAGAGATTACAGCTCCTTGGTGTAGCTCAGCTCAGGCCTCCTAGCTGCTCCTGTACACTGAGATTTTCTCCCTTTCTCACTTCGTCTCAGCTCTCCCTCCCACCACTCCCCTCTCATCTGCAGCTTTTGTCCGGCGTTACAGCAGTGTCAGCATTCTTGTCCTTGTGGCACAGTATCCAGACGTTCCCCGGTCTTTCTTGGATGGACGCCCCGTGTCTGTGTGAAGGAGGTGGAATGTTTCTTTGTGCACAGCGCTAGGAGAAAGCAATAAAATGGAGAGAAATACGAGGCCCCAAGTGAGTGAAATGAAAGCACTCGATCTTAGGAGGGGACGGAGGCCTGCGGGTTCTGCCTATACTTGACCTTCCAGCACACACTATGCTCTCTAAATAACTGTCAAGACCGACTGGCTACACTTCAGCCTCACAAAAAAAAAAAAAAAAAAAAAAAAAAAAAACTTCAATTTGCTGTCTGAAACATAGAAAGAGACCAAGTGAAGTCAGTGTTGTAAAATATTTAGTACAGGGCCCAAAGCTAAACAGTGCACTCATACATTTCATTGTAGCCCTTCTCATTTTGGACTTTTAGCTGCTGTTTTAGGCGCTTGGCAGCAGATTTATTTGTACCAAGTGGCTTTGGGCAAGACTCGGGTCTTTCTCTTGAGGTGCCATGCACACAAATATACATAAGTCCCATAAAGGGAAGCAATGCCATTTAGCAATTGTATATCAGTTTTACTAGCTAATATGTTATTGTGTGTTACCAAGGGGAATAATCTCAACAGTTATAAAAATATGTTAAAATTTACAGCCTAGGAAAACTGGGATAGTTTCTGTTGCGTTGCAACAAGAAGGTCCTTGGTTCAAATCTTTAGCCCCATGCATGTGTGAGTTCCTCCCCACAGTTTAAAGACATGCATGGTAAATTAGTTGGTCTCTTTAATTGTCCACTAGGTGTGTGTGTATGTGTGTGTGTTTGCATTTATGGTTGTCCTGTGTGCCTTTCTGTTGCCCTGTGACGGTCTGGTTATCTGTCCAGAGTTTACCCTGCAGTGATTGGTGGAGATATCCCACAGCCTCTGTCATCCAGCCTTTCATGCTACATTCCCACTTGTTTCAGTTTTTTTTTTTACTATACATAAGCATAGGTTTAGGTGAGTAATTATTTTCTTGAAGCCATTTTCTGACTTTTAGCAATGAACACACATAGATGATGTTTATTCTTTTCCCATTATGAGAGCTGGTGGAAAGGGACATCTTTGTCACAGTTTATCAGAAAATTGTTTGTTTCAGCTATTCAGTTGAAAACTCGTGGATTTACTATATTGTGGTATATTTGGTCATGCATTTCTGTAACGTTTAACAACAAATGTGTAACCGACATTTTAATTTCTCAAAATCTCAAAAAGGTTTGAGAGCAGCGCTCTCAAACTGCCTTTCTCCTGCAAGTTTTAGATGTGTCCCTTGTCCTACCCACTTGAGTTAAGTGGCAAAACTGCCTTTCTAGCATGCAGTCTAGCTCTGCAGAGCTCTGCTAATGAACCAATAATGGAACCAAGTGTGCTGAAGCAGAGAATTGCCTAAGAGTTTCAGGGCACTGGCTTTTGAGGACTGGAGTTTGAGACCACTGCCTTAAATGGTCTTTTAAGCTGGGTGAGTAGGCCACACAATCCTATACGCAAACCTGCTGACTTTACAGTTGTCCTTTGACAAGGCAAAAAGGCTTGAAAGAAGGCAAATAGGCCTTCAGAAGAAGAAACTGGCATTGATGAAAGGAGAAACTGGCGTTGCTGAAGAAACTGGCATTAATGAGAAGTTGAATAAAAGAAAAACTTGACAGAAAGAGGTGCAAAAGCAACAGGCACAACATTGACAGCTTTGAAAGCAAAGTCATTTAATAGAAACTTTTTTGGGTTGCCAATTATGGGAAAAATAATATATTTTTTAAATATGAAATTACATTTTACTAAATAAATGTTATCAAGGAAAAAGAAGCCAACCATCTCCAGTGATAAAAATGTCCTTATCCTTTTATTAGAAAAGTGCTACCCACCTGTTAAAAACAGCAGAAAAGTGTGCATGGTATCAATCAGAGGTGGCTGGGATAAAGAAACATTTTGTCAGCTGAACAGTGATGTGACACGTTTCAGATCTCTTACCGACTTAATTAAACTGAAAATCTCAAACCTGGTTTGTAAAAAAAAAAAAAGGGAGAACATATTGTTTCCACAATTAACTGCAGAAGTGACTCTTAGATTTTTTAATTCCTTGCAAATTGGCCATAATTGGTGCGTATTGTGATTGCTATCAGACCTGCTTTTACAGGCTGCACACAGCTGCTCATGTCGCTGTGATTGTGGAGATGAAGAGGCCATCACGCACATGCGTGAGTGTGCTGCAGACGTAATAAGCAGGACATCTGTGAATAAGTGCATAGGCACGTTTTTGACTTCATCGCCATTCAGAGAGGCTTAGCGTGATTAGAGCAGTGTGATCCTCTGAAGAGTTAATGATGAGAGAAGCAGTAGCTCCACAGAGGCCAATCACGCAGCAGCCTCCGACTGCGCGCAGAGGCTTATCTTGCTCGATGTGTTGTGTGTCTGTCTGACCGAGGACGTGCAGCTGTGTGTGCACAGCCAGCTTGTTAATGCGTGGGAACATATACGATGGGATTTCAGCTATCATTTCTCACGTGATAATGCTTATTATTCACTGTACGGCATTCAAACACGCATGATTTTTCTGTCTGGATGTTTGGCATTTTGGGGTGGTGGGCTTATGGGTATGCAAAGCAGAATCCATAATCATATAGCTTCATTATGCGGCTGTCAGACCGATCCAGCTCTAGCACAGGAGGGACTCTTGGTTCCTCTGGGTCTCGTTCAGGGCTGCCCACCACACCAAATATGGCCGCTGGCGTTTTCCCCCTTCCCCACTCTCCGTGGAACTGACTGACGGGCTTAATGACACTGTCGAGGCTGCAGCATGTCTTCAACTCATTTTCGGGTGTGATTGAAGTACGCAGTGGGTAGCTTTTCATCAGTGTTGAGCAGACAAAAGGGACCTTTTCATTGTTGTCTCTGTATGTGTGTTCAGTTTGGGTGTTTGCACATCTCTGCCTGCAGCCCAGAACAGATGCACAGGAGAAAAATTACTCCATGCTTGTTATTAGGGCTGAGCGAGAATCTCCCAGAGATGATAAGTTTTGCAAGGACCTGTCTCATGAGTGCAATCTGCGTCTTTATTGCAAGCCACATATACAGACCTTGTGCTTTGTCAGACAAAATGAACAGTACACAATTAACATTTTATGTTTGGGTCAGTGGGTCATTAAACCAGGTTGCTTGTGTTTAGTTCCCAGAATGTACAAGATGTTTAACAGACACAAACATAAACGAAAGATCATTTGTTCCAGCCCAATATTGAATAAATTAATGATAGAGTATAAAAGCTCTGAAGCAGCCATCTTTTTGAAAGGGGACTGGAAAGTCTGTTCCAGTTATTGAGGGACAACAATTCTCACCTTCTCTGGGAAAGTTTACTACAAAGTATTGGGAAGGTATCTCTGATGATTGAAGAACCCCAAATACAAGAAGAGCAGTTTTGCTTTTGTTTTGGTCTTGGAACAGCAGTCCAGATTTTTATCCCCATGGAACTGCTGAGGGAGTCAAGGGTGTGTGGTTGTTCAGTCCACATGTGATCTGGGGATTTGGAGAAAGCTTATGGCCGTTACCCCGAGGCATTTTCTGGGGGGCGGCGGGGTACAGCAGGAGAATGGGGCGCCTGAGATGGTTTTACTCAAACAGCCATAGTGAAAGTTGTGTTTACATCCTCAGCACAAGTCGAGTTGTGGAAAGTAGGGCATCTGGTCTGGGGACCATGGGGCTTCATTTTTGCTTTTTGCAAATAACATAGTTATGTTGGCATCTTAAGTCATGACCTTCAGCAGACGGTAAATCAGTTTGCAGCATTGTGTTAAGCAGCCAGTATGAGCCTCACCTCCTATATGTCTGAGTAAAGGGTTTCCAATCAGTGAAAAGGGGAATTTTCCCCCATGGATTTGGGGTCAATCTCTGACTCCAAACCCATGAGGCTTGGGGTCGGAGTACACCTTGTATCTTGGTGTCTTCTTCAGCAGTTATATTATAATATTGTAGCTCACCTTCATCAGTGTTTGAATGTGTATGTGAATGATTAACTGCAGTGTGTAGGTCTTTTGGGGTCCTCTGGACTAGATAAAGCGCTATACAAGTATAATCCATTTACCATTTTTAGTGCAGGAGATAACTAGAGGGATTAAAGGGTGGGTTGGGGACTTTTCTACTCTGTACTGGGCTGTTTTGCTGCCTAGGGGTGGGCAGGCTCTGGGGCACTAGGGTAACCGGGTTCTGTGCTTGGCCTGAGGCAGGTATGGGATGCCGCTTACCTCTATGTCTATACGCATGCACACATACACAGACAGTCCAAAAAGTTGATGGTTCCACAAGCACAGACTTCTATTCCAACTATGTGACTTCTCTACTTTAATGCCAGACACAGTCTTGACTTAATAAAGTCAATAAAGCAGTCGTGATTCCATATTAAGATATCCTTCTTGTAGAGCAAAACTTTCCTGGCAAATGTAGGCAACCAGTTTCTCAAGATGGTATGCCTGACATGCCAAAATGGAACAAATAAAAAGAAAGGATCCATTGTTGCTTCTTTTCTGCAGTTTGATGTAACCAAATAAATAGACTAAATAAACCCCTTTGTTTGAAGCCACCCCGGTGTTTCATAGTCATTCTTTGAGTTAGTCAAGTTAAAATGTAATTCCATTGGTGCTTATGTTACTTTTCTGAGTCAGAGTCTTTTCTGAGTTGGGTATTGTGCGAGAGTCGAAGTCCCCTTTCCCACCCGTGCACCCCCCAACCCTCATCCTCTCCACTTGCAGCAAGCGTCTCTTAGTTTCAGCTTGTCACCAGAGGGGAGACTTCAGCGAGGCCAAGTATTCCTCCTACGCTGGCATATTCCCCTCTGTTACATTGCGTGACCTGAACACAACAAGCATTCCAGCAAAATCAGGCCTTAAAATTCCAACTCAGTCCCTGCAGAGTTTTTGGTAAACATTTTTCTCTCCCCACTATGTGTCTCTTTCCAGCTCTCTCTCTTCATTCCACTGAACTCCCCTTCCCCTATCTATCTTTCTTCATTAAGATTGGTTTTCCCTTGTTACCCCCCCACCCTGCTTCTGGTTATGTAGCAAAGGAAGAGAGGTGTTCTTACTTCTTTTTCTGTTGTTTGTTTGTATGGAGGATGGGTTGGAGATGCAGAAATCAGAGCTCACAGCAAACGCATGGCTCTGGTGGCATGATTGAGATGCCAACTTAATTTGTGGCTGAAGGGCCGTAACAAAAGCCAATCACTCATCCACCTTCTCCGCTATTCTGCCAGAGGCGAGAGATACAATCAGGGCCCCTGCTAGCAACTATTTACCCTCTCTGTCAATCAGAGTCTGGAGGCATGTGCTCACAGCTGGAGGCGTTACTGGCAGGTGGCCTTGGATTTCTCCCTGACAACAGGCCTTCAAAGGGAACAATTATTTCCAGATCATTTCTTCCTCCCACATCAGCACCACAGGCCGGCATGTCCTTGCGATCATCTTCTTTGCTGTCGATCTGTTTTGTAAAGGCCCCGTAATACCTGGAAATCTACTGCATTAGTAGATCTCTGTTGTGTTGTCTGTGGAAATTTTTGATTTAGGGAAACTAATTGGGTTATTTGGGATTCGGTCCCTCTGCCTCAGCAGACGAAGGAACTCCGTTGCTCAAGGAGACAGATGTGTGTCACAGGGGGACAAGAGGAATGTTCCTGGGATTTTTTTCCGTCTTGTCGCGCACACAGAGAGCTTAGCATTGTCTTAAATGTGTGATTCAGAGGGACGCACTGTGTTCGCTCATGTTATTTGAGGATGTGTGCTCATGTGTCCATAATGTGTTTTTAAATGTTTTATACGGGCCACTGCTAAAATCCTCCTGCTAGTCTTTATCAGACATAGCAGCTCCGTCCACCTGCAGCTAAATCGTACTGTAAAGCCCATCAGCGCCAACCGCATGGGGTTTGTGAAGGAGCAACAGTCTAAGGAGCAGTAAGGAGTGTTGGAAGAAAAAAGCTCCCGTGTTTCGATCCCACTAAGGGCTGGTGCTGTGTTGTGCAGGCCACCCAGGCCCAAGCAGCTTCCCTCACCAGGCTTGTAATTACATTTTGGGAATGGAGGCGCAGAGGGAGGAAGGAAGGGATTTAAATGGCTGTTATGGTGGACTGGAGGTAGAACAGGGCCCTTTTACTCGCTCAGCTGTGTGTCACCTCTGATTTATTTGCAACACACTGCTGAGCATAATGACGAGACTCATCTTTAAGGTGTGAAGTAGCGAGCTAAATTAACTTGCAGGTTGCTTTAATGGGCACAAGGCTTTCAGCAGCTGTCAGTATGTCTTTTTCAAGATGGGAATTTAATTTAGGAAAATACTGAACTGGAGATACCAAAGCTCAGGTATCCCATGTCTCCCAATAAGAGGTACAGATGTGGACTTGAGTGACATAACTTTGAATTATGTAATACTTGAGTCACACATTTTATGTCTCGACTTTGGGGAAAAAAAACAAAAAATCACAAAAGGCTTTTGACATGCACTTTGGACTTAGACATCAGTAAGTTGTGACTTTACTTGGAATTGAGTTGTTTGACTTGATCTCTAACACTAAATAAAATATCCATTACAATGGATCCTTACCTGGGGCACAATGTCGCCCGCTGCACACCCCTGGTCATCTGGCAATATATGTTCCTGTTTTTGCCGCAACATTCACACTCCATCTACTGTGTTGTTTTCCTGCTCTTCTTCTTTTTTTTTTTTTGCATTGTACAGAGTTAGCAGTAAAACTCTGCACAATGTACCTTATAGTAACAATTTATATGCAGTCAAGAGGAAGTGATTTAGAACCAATCCTTTCAGGCTAGTTAAAAGTTACTAGCCAACAAAATAACACACCACAACAGTATTATATGGTCTACTCAAGTGTTGTGATGGTGTCCCACTTCAATAACAAATATATTTTAAATTGCAACATATAATTTGTCCTGAAACCAGAGTTTCTACAGGACTGCCTTAAAATGCTGCCTAAACACAGTGTGGTAAGAATGTCCACTTAAAATGCACAAAGTTTTATTATTTAAACAAGATATTTCAGACGTCACCCATGCAACTGCAGTATTCATTAAACTTGCATTTTGCTCAAATTGACATGTTCTGAGCTAAAGCTAGCATGTTTTACCTTTATTTTGTTTGACTTCTTGTTAACTTGAGTCTTAACATATAACATACATATTTCCATTCAGGTTCCAGTTAATTTTGTGTGGCTAAATGTTCTTCGTCTGTAGGCAGCATATAAGGGCTAAGAAAATTTAAGAAATAAAATTGTGAGAATAAAGTCATTAAATTACAAGAATGAAGTCAAAATATTACCTGAATAAATTTGTACAAGAATTAAGTCATAATATTATCACTTTATTATCTTGTTATTTCGTCTTCATTTTCACTTTTTTTTTACTTTATTCTCATAATTCTATTTCTTTTTCTTAGTATGGCCTTAAAAGGTGGTGGTTTTCTTTACGCATTGTAAAATTTAATGACTAGTGTCTGAGTTTCTCTCCTCCACGCCCACAAATATATGAGGTAACATTACACTGATGCACCAAGAAGCTGAAACAGCCGATTAGCCTTACTACTGTCAGTATTGTGATAAAACATTTACAGCAAACCCACATTCAACAGCTCAGCACAAGAGTCGCACATGAACATAAATGTGAATTTTCAAAAGCTGGACATGGAAGTGGTGCCGTTTGGCTTGGCAACTCCTACTACGGATGCACCTGGCAAACACAGTACAGCAATAACACAGATTGAGAGCTAAGTTTAGTCAGGAACGTTGAGATCTTGTTCTCCATAAGTCATTTATAGCTGCCTCAACAATATTTTAGGTTGAATTGGGACATTTCTTCTGACGGGTAATGATGTTTGCAGGAGCAAAAGAAGAAGGAGCAATTATCTTTAAACATAGAGATGAGTTTAAGATGAGCTGAAGTGAGTCTTGAAAGATGAGTTTAGGCATCTTTTACAACTCATTTGTTTAGTTTACTTTTTGTTGTTCTGGTTTTGTTCTGTTTTTTTTTTTTTTTTACATGAGGACTTGGTATTTGACAGGAGAGATTAAAAAAACAGTTAGAGAGAAGACCATGTCATACAAGACAGGGTTATGATAAGACCTCAAACCTGTGGCATCTGCTAATAAAGGGTAAAAACCATCTGCGTTGTTAATTTGTCATGCAAGAAATGACATCATCTGCAAAACCTCAAAGCCTACTAGCTGGTAAAGTTTAGCTTCCAGCTTTTTATTCGCTTGGCTGAGCATTTAGTGTACAGTTGGCTTCTCAGATTGTATCTGTGAACAGCAGCTGCTTTCTGGTGCAGGAAACAGGTGTTATGAAAGGAGTGTTAAAAGCTGAAAAGCTTTGTCTTCCAGTGTGCGTAATGTCTTTCATGCAGACACTCAATCCTCTAATCAACACGAGTTTAAGCATCTTTATAGAAATTGGATGAAACATTTTCTCACGCAAAGCACAACAGCTGTCTTGGATTTCTATAAAGCTTAATTTAACTCATAAAGCAATACCCCAACAAAAAGGTTCTCTGTTCTGGAACATCAGCAAGTTCATTATGTTAACCAGTAATGCCTTTTTCACTGGCTTCGATTTGAGAAGGCCTGGGAAGGTGGGAGTTTTTTTTTTGTTTTTTTTTTTTGTCAGCATATTTTGATTGACTTTGGGAGGATAAAACAGAATGCATGCATACATAATTGTAGGAAAGTAGGAGTTCAATAAGCTAAGACATCTTCACTTTGCGCCTCTGGGTTATGGAAAACTACAGCTTTCTTGTATATAAAAAAATAAAACTTCAGATGATAATGTTAGGAAACTACAGCGCCTTCTGTGAAGGCCTTAGAGGTATGTTAGAAAACATCAGTGAACAAACAAATAGCATCACGAAGAACAAGGAACCCAGCAGACAGGCCAGGGATAAAGATGAAAAGTTTAATTCAGGGATGGCTATAAAATGTTGGCAAACACGCTGCACCAGTTTGGTCCAACTGTAAATAACGAAGAGATGTAAAGATGATTGCAGGATAGCCCAATCTAGAGGTGATTAAAGCATGAAGACGTTTTTCAAGGTCCTACTACTAAAGAACTGAAGAAAAGGTTTTGCTTTACCAACATGTGGTTCTTAATCTGAACTGACAGGCGGGGCAAAGAGAGCATTGTTCAGAGAAACAGCCATCAGGCTCTTAACCCATAACTCTGGAGGAGCTGCAACTGTTTATAGTCAGAATGGCGGACGCTTAGATTTGAACTCTACAAATATGACTGAAGATATCCTTTCTGCAGAGGATGGGAAAAAAAAACATATTGTTAAAAAAAAAGACTTAAAGTCAACTTTTTGGCCAACAAGAAAACGGTATAGGTGGCAAAAAATGACACTCTACATCACCCTCTACACTCATAACTGTGAGAGATTGTGGTCGCGGCGTCATATTGTGGGGAAACATTGCATTTCGGCAAGGAGAGGTCAGAGTTGATAGGAAGATGGATGGAGGTAAACACAAGGCAATGCTTGAGGAAAACCTGAGGCTGAAAACGAATTGAAACTGGGGACAAAGGTTTACATTGCAGCAGGGAAACTATACTAGACACACACACCGCTTAGCAATGTGGGGTCACAGGGCGGACATCGTGGGCATGCTGCCAGTCCATCACAGTGCAACCCAGAGACACCGCTCAATTTAGTGGAACCCGTCAAGCCAACATTCATGCTTTTGGACTTTAGCAGAAAGCTGGAGTACCTGGAGAGTCTCCCGTGCCTGCACTGGGAGACTGTGCAAACTCAATGCACAAAGTCCCAGCCAAAGGCTTTAAAAAGCAAAACAGGACTTTACCACTGAACGGCAACAGTTCCTACACTTTTTAGGTTCAGCAGGGAAGCTTAATCACATTAATTATCAACACTTGTGTTTTACATTTGACAAAAATACTAAAAGTTGACTTTAAAAATTTGATTTTATGACTCTCTTTTTCATATCACAAGCTAAATCCCCACATCATTCCGAAAAAGTAAAAAAAAAAATTAAAAAAAATAAAAAAAATTCCATTTTCCTTTCATTTCACAGAAATCTGGTGTGGTCTAAACCCATTAGGCACGAGTGGCTCACTGGTTTAGATGGGTTGGGGGGGGGCGCCAGAGGCCCTGTCACCTTTCTTGGAGAAAACCGTGACGCGCGGAGAGCCAGGACACTTGGTTGTCACTCTTCATTTCATTCATTGTGTCGGGCTGCTCCAAGCAACAACTCTGGCCAGCTCATATCGATCCAGGTCCTCAGACCTTAACCTGTGTGTTCTTTAATCTCTCCTCCCCTCCCCCTTTTTGTGTACCATTAAAAAGATGGAACTCTGTCTGTCAGGCCTGATTTGTCCAGCTGCGCGCCCTGACAGGTACTCTGCCTTCCACCCTTCAGCTCGCAGCGCGCCTCTTAATAACCTCGGATGGTTGCGTCCTTGGATTGACTGCTGGGCGCCCTGCTGAACGCTCTCTGACGGACACACTGGCCTAAGAGCTCGCACTATATTTGGCAGTTTGTCCTCAGACCCAGCGGGAAGCACTGATAACAGCTAATTAGCTTTTAATGGAAGCACTTTAAAAATGATCATCGGTCGTTCCATCTACCTGTATTAGTGGAGTGGTGTTGTTATGCTAAAGACGGAGGTTTCCTCTTTACCCCTCGCCTGAGGCTTTGCAAAGTGGCAAATGTTGATGTACGCCTCGCTCCCACATCTCAAATGACTTTGAAACACCAATGTGATTTCCCTTTCTGTCACAGCAAAGCCTCTCCAGAATTGATTCCTTACACCAGCAGGCATCACACGTTTTTTTTTTCTTTTCTTTTTTTCTTCCTGTGGTGATTTGACTTTAGTAAAGAAACAAACAGCAGCACCGTATATAACCCTTTGAGGCCCCACTCTGATTTGGAGTGCATTAAGATTCATTCACTGTGCCACACAGCCCCCTGTGTGTTACCTCTTCAATTTCCTGCTCGCACAGACCTTAGATTCACGTGTTTATATCAGATGGCAGCAGAGCTGTTTTTGCATTTGAACAATGCTGACATCCTGTCACAGGGGACGGCCACTCCAAGACAGGCGCTACAGGGAAGCCCGGTCGCTCCGCCTTGCTCCCCTTTGCTTTCCTGTCTTACCATTAGGCCAGTTCTGTAAACAGTGTTTTGTCTAGCACATTGCAGGAGAGAGAGGCAGCTTGAAATATCAAACCCCCACAGCCACGTAAAGGGAACAGTCAAATATTCCACTAATGCCAGAGGAGTCTGTCAGGTTACATTTTTCTCTCTGCCTCTGGTGTGTCTTCCCCTCTCCCTTGTTGCTTGTTTACAGCCAACTCAGAATATATGCTCAACAAAACGACGTAGGCAACACAATTATTGCCGGACGATGTATGTCCTTTGTGCACGAATCCAAGCAGTAAAAAGAAGCACGTGGGCATGATCCAGGGAATATATGTGGCATAATTTTGTGTTTCTGTCAACGGCTCTTTACCTCTATGGATTCTGTTGCTCTGACATAACGAGAAAAAAAAAAAACATCCACTATTTGTTTATTGTGACAGCATACCATAAAAAAAAACTATTTTTTCACATGCAAAAGAAGGAACTATTTGGTTATGTAAACGCCTTGATTTGATGCATCAAAAATATATTACATTACATGTTTATTTGTGAGTGTCAGTTCTGTGTGGGCGTGTCCTATAGCGCGTCGCCGTTAATCCATCAAACCGGGTGCGCAGGTTGGTCAAAGAACGTATGTACGTGGAAATTGTTTTACTTATGCTTCGAGTGAAACAAACGCTTGAAAACTGCTCTTCCGAATCGTGAAAATGTGAAAGGTGTGTAAGTTGAGTCGAGCTGGACAATTCAGTTCGGTTTATTTATGTAGCGCCAATTCACAACAAGCGTCGAGAAAATTTAGCACGGAAGAGCGAAGTAAAACAATCATGGAGGAAACGGGGAGTTCTGTGTTGTGGAGCTCCTGTAATTCCTCCTTGTTGACTTTCCTTTTTCTCATTGTTCACAAAGACTCTCGGCTTTAACTCACTTGCCGCATAGCTAAATAAAGATTTGCTGCAAGGCGCGTACAGTAAAGGGTAGGGCTTAAAGTAACATTAGGGATAAGAAATGTATTATTAAATGGCTGGGGAAAAATAAAATAGTGGTACATTTTCATTCATTTTGTGTTACCAAATGCAGATAAGAGTACTTAAGAAGCCATGATTAGAGAAATTTGGTTATGTTTGGTGGGGTGGGGGTGGGAGCTTCATGGTCGTGTAGGCACATCCACGTTATGCCTTCTGGAGCGATAAAATTACAGCTGTGTGTGCATGTGAGTGTCCATGTTTGCCTGCGAGTGTGCGCCGAGGAGAGCAGTCAGGCGCAGCTGTACCTGCCCTCGCTTGGCAGAGCACAGCTTTTGCCAGCTTAAAAAAGCAGAAGGTTTTGATATGGCAGAGAAGCAGTCATTTGGCTGATCTAATGGTGGCTCCCCTGGGGTCCGTATTTCTTTGCAAACACAGAGCGGGGGGACAGCGAATGGAGTATAGACCCATAAAACCACAGGAATATTTTGTCAAATCCCGCCCCGCCCCCACTACCCCCAGCCTCTCTCCGCTGATATTACCGTCATATCTCCTGTAAATTCCCCCTCTTTTACTCCCATCTATTCAGACGTCATTTGCACACACACTCACGCGGATAACGGCAAATGGACCGGAGAGCGTCTTTTTCTATGAGACCATCACTGGCCTCTTCTGTTTTACTTGATTGCAGCTCAGATGCCTCCCTTTTTTTTTTTTTTTGTCAACGTTCGTTGCTGCAGGTGAATGCAGATCTAAAGAAAATGTTCACCTTAGGGATGTCTTCAATGTTCTCCTCTCTCATCTTGCTAAGACAATTTCTCCCGAAGCCTTTCATTCATGCTCCCCCCCCACCCCACCCCTCGCCTCCCGCGCTGCTCCACCCTCACACCCTTTTCATTTTAAAGTGGGACTCGGTTCCCTGCCAGCTTGTCCCCGAGCCCAGCTTGTTAAGAGAGACACTGGTGCATGGTCTTCCTCACCTTCCCACTCCAGTTCCTTTTAATTAGACCTCTGTTCTTTTGTGCATGTGTTTACAATAGTGTATATTAGTGTGTGTGTGTGTGTGTGTGTGCGTGAACTGTAAGAATAGCTGTTGACATCACAGCGGCTTTGTTTGTTGTTCTTTTGGTAAACCAAAGCATTTAACAACAGTGTATACTTCAAACCAGTCTGTAAAAGCTAAATTAAGAATAAATTGAGTTAGACCATAATATCTTGTTTTATTTGTTTTTTTTTGTTTGTTTTATAAAAGAAGCTTCCTTGCTTCTGTTTTTCTTTGTTGTGTAGATGCTAATTTTATGTGACCTTTGTTAAGACTTACAAAAAGATAGAGGATTTCCAGCTTTTTTTTTGGGGGGGGGGAGATTTCAGAATGAACCTTTGCAGGTGAATTTAATGTAAACTTTAAACTTTTGAAAGGACATGTCCAAAAACTAACCTGTGCACTTATTAATACTTCACAGGTTTTTTTTTTTTAGAATGACAATTAAATATTGATGGACAACTTTAAAAGTTGTATGTTGTTTCTCTTGCCGACGTATGCTTTTTCTCTATTACCTTCTATAAAGAAAGAGGTTATTTCTTGATCTTTCAAACTTCTCACTCCTGGATCTCTGCGTCCCAACTGCTCCTGTTGATTACATGGGGAACTGTAACACCCCCGGCTGAAGGCTTAACATCCATGCTGGTGGAGCGAACAGAGAGGTTGTTGTCACCTTTGTGGTAATAGAATCAAACCTGCCGTCTGTCTTCTCTTTACAAGAGAGAGCAGCTCTTCTCCTCTTTCATATAATCCCATTAACAGCACTTTGCCGAAATAAGGTCTGCCCTGATTTTTCCTGCAGCCTGCCGTTTGGACAGAGGGCAGGCTGCAGGGTTTTTAACATCATGATCTCCCGACCCTCTCTGCAAGATGTCTCTTTCACCCTCTTTCTGATTTTTGGCAGAAATACGGGGCTATCGTTCATTTTCGTCAATGAAGTGATGGAATATTTTTTGCTTTGCGATGCAAAAATATTCCAGCCCCTCCAAAGTTTGTTGCGTTTGCAATGATACAAACAGAAGCTGTACTGTATTGTACTTGAATTTTATGTGATGACAAATAAAGCAAATCCATAATTGTGGGGTGGAATTGAAATGACACTTGGTTTTCAAAGTATTTTACAAATCTACAAAGTGCAGTTTGCGTTTGCATTAAAACTGTGGCAACTGTCCCTCGTGGCTCACAGTTTAGTGGAGTTAGCTGCTTTCAGAAGCCCAAAGATGCCCAATTTCCAGTTTGGCAAAAGCCATTTGGAGGATACAAAATAATATTTTATCCTAGATTGAAAATTATTTTGCTGATTAAAGCTAGAATTATGCTTTTCTTCAGTAGGAAAAGTGTGCATCTTCCCAATACATTTAAGTTTGTGGTTGTAATGTGACAAAAATAATAATAATAAAAAAAAAACACAACTGTCTTTGTAGTTTTAAAATAACTCAGTCTAAGTTTACATTTTACAATGTCTTAAGGTTCGACTTTTAAACTTTTGTGATTCTTATTAAGCTGTACTGGCAGTTTACTCAGTCATAACTTTTTTTATTTTCATATCAAATTTGTTTAAAGGAATGAATGACCTTCTCGCCAGTAATCCTGTCAAAGCAGTCGGTGCTTGTTTGTACACCTGGCGATGTTCGTGTTTGCTCGCTTTCGCTGATTCAAAGGGAGGTTCCACACCCATGTTTTGAGCTTTCTTCAAAGCAGACTGTCTTACAAGTGCAACCATGATCCAACCACTAAGATCTCATGGCAGCCGGGGTTGTCCCCGTAGCCCGAGCCAGGCTCTGATGATAGCCTTGGCTGTTTGGAGTTCGTCTGACCTCAAAGGTCCAAAGTGAAATAAGGAGGATTTTCAAAGACGTGGTCACACAGCTGTGAGGTGAGGTATAACCACAGACAGCAGTAAAGCTGTGGGCTCCACTCTGTTCCAGGATGAGAAAGAGAAACACCCGCGGAGCTCAGAGCCATAAAGTCACACCGAACCATCAAATTTGGCCACCAGAGAGAACTCTGCTGCAGGCTGTGAGGATCTGATCATCACAGGATAATTTCTTTTTACCTCCAGAGGTATGGGTTAAAAACGCCTAACTTAAGCGTACTTGCAAAAGTATAACATTTTCTTTTATACATTGCAACTACAAATTTCAATGTATTTTGATAAGATTTCACATGGCAGAACTGCACACCAAAGTAGTTATGATGTGAATACATGGTTTTCATCATCGCTTTCGACGCAGAAAAGCATCACCCTGATACGCAGCGTCCAGTTGACGCAAGGCTTCATCGTTTGGTTCCACATAGTATTCACTCATGGGATCTAGATAAAAAATGTCTGCCACATCTTTCACTTTTATTTGTAAAAAACATTCAAATCATGTGTCGTTCTATTTCACAAATATCTCCACTTTGTGTTAGTTTATCATAAAATCTCCCCCCATCCCCCACAAAAAAAAAAGACATTGAAGATTGTGCTTGCAATGTAACAAAAAGGCATAAAGTTCAAAAGTATTTTTGCAACGAGGGACAAGATGACTAATGACACAGAAGCCAAGCATTTCTGAATCTGCTGCCTCATCCGTCGTTGTCTGCGGCCCTTCAGTTTGCCTTTCAGTTCGGTGAGCTTTGCTACAGAACGTGTTGGCTGATTAGAGCCGGTGGTCTATCAACTGTTTATAATGGAGGGCGGTAGGATTAATCAAATCCCCACACATCCGGAGAAAGGCTGGACTCTGTAAACACAATCAGAACTGACTTTGTAAAGGAGAAGTGCGAGTGGGTGGGTGTGATTATATGTGCGAAGACCGGGAGGAGGAGGTCGGAGCAGAAGACGGAGGAGCGATAAGTGCAGGAAAGAAAACTGAATGAAATTAGAAACGGGTCTGATTTGAAATAGGTCAAATCAGGGATTGTGTGGAATTATATTTCCTCCAGGCCAAAAACGTTGCTTTGCGTTGGGGCAGACAGACACAGATGGTCTCGGTCTACCTTCCCGGAGACCAAACACAGTCCGTCCTCTGTTACTGGAACGGCTGGCTCCTCATTATCTGCCTATCTCGGCTCCCATCCGAGGAGAAAATGCAGCGCTGCACTATCACTTTAGAGGGACACTGATCACAAGAGCAACTCATCTCCACCGAAGTAGATTGCACCCTCCCCCCTTTTTTCGCGTCCCCACCTTCGTCTCCCGCTGTGCTCGGCTGACGATGGACGAAGATGAGGAATCTTCTGTGTTTTCTGCTCAGAAAAGTGGAAGTTTGAGCCAGAGAGATGGAGCGAAGCTTCAAAAGGCACATGTAATTGAGCAGCTCTAGATAGGCTATCTGGGAACATGAAACAGCAACAGTTGTGACGGAGGGTAATTGCCTCCCCGGGCTCATATAATGCCTTGTCGAGTCTTTAAACTTGAGCAAACTGCTGGAAGTTCTTATGTCAGCAGGTAATTGGTTCCAGCATCAGCAGCTATGTGGAATGAAGGAAAGATTGGATTTTGTGTATTTGTGCATTTGGATAAAAAAAAGGTTGCCAAAAAAGATCCTCAGAAAAGAGAATATCTTTATAAGGGCTTGTCGGAGAGTCCAAACTAGAGGCGCTCCGATCAATATTTTGTGGTCAATTGCCAATCTCCAGTTTTATTGGTACAACATATAAAAGCTATTAAAACACCAATTTTGAAGAATTGTGTCGAAATAGATATAAGGTAAATATTACGCCATGACAATGTCACTAACAGGGAGCTAGTAAATAGACAAATTCAATTCTTGGCATGTTCATGTTCAAACTTTGAATCCCTGTTCTAAGTAAAAAAAAAAAAAAGAAGTTTTTTTATGAAGACAGTGAAGCCAGTAGCATAATCACTAACCCGTTGAGTCGAGCAAAAAACGGCACTTTCACACTGTCTAAAGCCTGAGCATCTGGGAATGTATGTCCTTTCCTTACTGTACCTCTTACCCAGGATCTGCTCTGAAGAATACAGCAGGGCTTGTTTTAAGTTCTTTGTGTCGTCTCTGCTAAATGCAGTAAAGTTTGAGTTAAAGTTTGAGTGTTCTCTCAGTAACAGCTTCCACACATGTTGTGCATGAGATTATATACATACCTGTGGATAAAAAAAGTTTTTTTTTTCATATTTCAACTGGCAAGATTTATGCTTTCTACAAAACTGCTGATATATATATATATATATTTCTGTATCCCAATAACGCTGATTAATAGCAAGACGCCAAATTACGTCCTCGTCGCTGACTTTCTGTTTTGTGAAAAATCGGTTCAATCTGCTCCCTTTACTGTCTAACATGAGCATCGCTGGGAAGTTTTAAACTGATTGGCTTTGAATGGTGTTTCATGAACATTTTATGCCTGCAGTAAATGTATCCCTTGCTGTTGCTGTCTTTAGAGTTCTCAGAGTCCTAAGCTGTGCGGGAAGAGCACCAATATGGCCTTAACTGTCAGGATGGTGGTTCACCTCTTCGCTGGCCTCTTTCCAAACCCTTTCCTGGCTGGAGATTGCAAAGTGGGACATTGGAAAGGATATGCTTTATTATCTGCCTCCTGCATGATTAATTGAACATCTGTTCACTTCACGACAACTGACCCCAATTCCCCACTGTTTATCCTCTGTATATACAGTTAATAAGCCTGCAGTGAAAGTGTCACATAAGAGGTCAAGACTTCACTTTTGGCAGCCATCTATATTTCACTGCTGCGATGTCAGCTTTCGGGTCTAGTTTGATGGTTTGCCTTTTCGCTGACGAACCCTGGCGGAGAGAGTTAAAGTCTGAGCGGAGATCCGAAATGAATCCTGGATGATTTTTTTTTTTTTTCTGCTAGAGAGGTCTTGTCACCAGTTGGCTGGCCCCCCCACAGATGTGGTGTGAAGCTGAAACCTTCCTCCTCCTCTCCCTCCTGATTAGCAGAGTCTTTGTTCCGTTGGTGGTGGCACGCCATGAGGCATGATTGCAGTGGGCAAACTGGCAGCTTTAAAGAAAGCCTGCCGCTGTGCTGATCTGCATCACACTCTACCCCCCTCCTCTCTCAGCATAGGGGAAATCAAATCAGGTTTTGTTTGTTGTTTGGTCTCTGAGCATTAGGCCTCTTTTTAAGACTCAGGTATTGTGATTTTTTTTTTTTTTTTCCAGCTCGATCCACATACAATTTTCTAGACAAAGGGATGTTTTAGTGCCGGTGAGGAATTTGTGAAGCAGAGCCAAAAAATTACTTTCTGTTAATGAAGTATTGGTATAATTAATTAAAGTTTTTGATTGATTTATTTTTTTTCTTTTTCGTGTGCCTACAGCGTAAAACATTTCTGACTCACCGATTGTTATTCGTCTTTTTGCAGGCTGCTTCGATGGCGCTGAGCAGCTTGGGCCATGTATATACCGCCATAGGGGACTATCCGAACGCCCTCGCCAGCCACAAGCAGTGCGTCCTGCTGGCCAAGCAGTCCAAGGATCAGCTGTCAGAGGCTCGCGAGCTGGGAAACATGGGAGCCGTCTACATCGCCATGGGAGACTTCGATAATGCCGTTCAATGTCACGAGCAACACTTGGGCATCGCTAAGGCCCTGGAAAATAAAAGAGAAGAGGCCCGTGCTTACAGCAACCTTGGCAGTGCCTACCACTACCATCGTAACTTTGACAAGGCCATGTCCTACCATACCCACGTCCTGGAGCTTGCGCAGGAGCTGGAGGAAAAGTCCATCGAGATGAGGGCGTACGCAGGGCTGGGTCACGCTGCTCGCTGTATGCAGGACTTGGAGAGAGCCAAGCAGTATCATGAACAGCAGCTGTCAATCGCTGAAGGACTGAAGGACAGGGCTGCAGAAGGAAGGGCATCCTCCAACTTGGGTATGTATGTCAAACGTTTCAGTTGATTGATGAGTGACAACAGGATGCATATCAACTTCAGTGTTAAGGAGATGGGAAATAGATTTAACTTCCTTAAGGTTAATTTACATGGCACTTTTCCAGTGATACAAACCTCGTAAGGCACTAGAGCCACATTGGTGGGTAACTATTTTTTTAATTTAGAAGTAGCAGTCAATCAAATCAATCAGTTGCTGTGGTCCACTCCAGTTATTTGAGAGGTTAATCATTATTTATATTAGAAAAGCACTGAGATGTTGTCACAGTGCTTTGTGAGAAAGGCGTTACTGCAAAACAGGGTTTTACCACTTCTACTTTAACAAAACGACAAAATGATAGCAAAGTTAATATTTTAATCTGTATTTAGCATTTAATAATAGCATTTAGTGCTTATACCATTTAGTGCTTATAGTAATAACAGAGAGAGAGGATATTTTTACCTTACCGCTGACATTTGTGAAAGACTGGCAACATTTCCAAATCTTGCATGCGGCATGTTAAACAGACGATGGCAGCTGAAAAACATTACACAGGGCAACTTCACTGTGATATTTTTATCCTTTATGCCGTCTGCTGAAAGTTTCACGCTCTCTCACTCTCTAGTTGAACGAACCACTTAAATGTCTCGACATGTTACAGAAAATAGTTTCCCTTTAGATTCCTACATCCCTGTGCTTCCTCTGACTTTAAACACCTTACTGACACTGAACATAGTTAACATGAGGTCTTCTTCACTCACTAACAGCTTTCACATCGAAGAGTTTTCGTGGTCAGCTTTCACTGGTCACCAGTCAGGTCAGACCAAGAAAAAACAAACAACAACAACAAAAAAAAAACAAAAAAAACAAAAGAAAAAAAACATCCACTTCTGGTCACCACTTGACTTCTTATTGCATCTCTGTTTAGAGTAACCTTTTGCACGACTGCAGGCATTTCCAGGAAGATAACCCAGTCAGCCACAGAGCAAGCTACCGAATGCCACACAGAAAGGCCCAGTTTGTACAAAATCCCATTTTTAAAATGTGACCCAAAATGCTGTATGTTCAAAATACCACAGTGTGGCTTGCTATGTGAGACATCAAGGCAGCTAACATGGTAGATGGTGCTATTTCTAAAACTCTGGGAAGTTATTAAATCAAGATCGCACTGTCTTCTGTCTCAGTCACAAGGAGACACACAGTTCAATACACCTGCTCAGCTATGAGTATAATGCAACTTAACATTCATATTCAAATCAAACAGTGAAGAAGACACAACATATATTTAAAAAGATGATGGAACAGAAAATCCACATGGGCATTAAGGACAACAGTGATGTAGTAATAACACAATTTATTACTTCTGTTATATGAAATAACACAAGTAATAAGTAATAACTTATAACTTATAAGTAATAAGTAATAACTTGTTGGCATTAAAAACAAGCCAACAAACCTCAACTCACCTACAGTACAAACATTTCATCAATACTTAGATGTTCAACGGTCAGAAAGAAATCAGAGATAAGTCAAACTACTTCTGCAGGCTGCCAGATGTGCTTTCTTCTCTCCTCCATGTCTACTAAGCAGACTCCATGAAGAGGGCACTGTCTGAAACCTCTGTTAAGGCACCACTCAGCTGTCAGCTTTGATGACTGAAGTAGTGCATCTTCACTGTTTGCAGTTGAGTTTAAAACAAAGATTTGCATTTGATTAGTTAATATGACGTGGCCTAGTTTGGTCCTTCAGGTGTGAAACTATCCATGCAGGTTAATGGTGCAAAAAGTGTTTCTGACTTCTGTCTACAATCCACACATTTAATACTATTTCCTCAGGTTGTACCAGACATATAATATTTTTTGCAGTTCATACAGTGTGAGATTACAGACATGTCAACTGTATGAGTTAGAAATGACAGAGTACAAAAACCTTTTGGGCAAGGAGACTTTGGGGATGTTTCAGTGTTCTCAGCAGTGAGCAATTGATGTTTGTTGTAGTTTTGTCTGTTTTAAACTTTGAAATTGTTGCTCTGACTTTGCAGCTAATGGTAATAACCAGTAATATCCAGTTAGAAGAAAAATGTTGGTATAGTAAGGAGATATATCTACCATTAACCATTTCGTCAAGTCATATTTCTAGTCCAGAGAAACAGAAAGTCCTGCAGTAAAAGTTTCCAGACACCCTGACCACCTTAAAAGTGAAGCAAAGTGAAGTTATTTTTCTGTTAAAGGAACTTTAAAGCATCCCAGTAATTTGTGATATTATTGCATTGAAAGCAATGATTCCTAAAAATGTATTTTCTTTAATTGAATAAATGTACTCAGGCTGAATGTTGGATTTATTTACTTTTGTTTGAAAAATACGTTCCTGTAATCAATGCAGAAAATAGGTATTTTATGTGATCTTATGTGATTTCTCTTTTGAATATGAATTGAAATTGAGTAAAACTGCTTCACTGCAGCCCTGCGACAGACTGGCGACCTGTCCAGGATGTACCCCGCCTCTCGCCCGGAACGTTAGCTGGAGATAGGCACCAGCACCCCTCCCGACCCCACTGAGGGACAAGGGTGTTCAGAAAATGGATGGATGGATGGATGCTTCACTGCAGATGGGCGTCCAATCCAAACCTGCACAGTGGAGTAGATTTATGTCGTCATACAGAACCTCCTTAGAGATGATCAGGCTTCATTCTTAGGTACCAAACTTTTTGTTTTCGGTGCAATCTGGGCACTTCTAGAATGATTCCAACTTTTGTCCAGTTCGATTAGAGTGAGTGAGGACAGGAAAAGTGAACTCCTCAGAATGAATGTTAATGTTCAGTTAAAAAAACAAACAAAAAACATAAAAAACCTCTAACTTTTCTAAAAGTTAATTATTCTGGACAAGTAAGCTTGTTTTGTTTTCTGTTGAGTTTACAGCGTGAGGGTCTTCATTTCCTGTTTGCATTTCCACAATGCCTCGGGCTACATTCCTTTATATTCATTTAAATGAGTTGTTTACTTTTTTCCCAAGATATTTATGGTCCGTATGTCAGCGATGTTTATGCTGCTTTTAAGAGAGACAATCAGTATGTCGAATGCGGTGCCATTATTTAATTTCCAGCTGTTGTGCTGTATGCAGAGGATGTGAGGGTTACATTTAATTCCTGTTGTTGAAAGAGCCTCAGATTGTGCAAGATTAGATAACAGAGAAACAGCAGAGTAAGCTGAAAAGTTTTGTTAAAATCAAACGTAAACTATAACACATCCTGTCAAGTCAGAAATAAAGCTAAAATCCTAAAAGAAATATGTGTTTTTAACCATATTAACACTGCAGAAAATATCCTGCAATTTGGCCTGAATTATATCTAAAATAAAAATGTATAAAATTTTTTAAAAAAGTCACACATTTCAAGTTTGCTTGAATTTAGAAATCTCTAGTGTAGCACTGTAGGACTTGGTGATATGGAAAACATATTAAACAAATAAACAAGTAAATGAATAAATATGATGAAATTTACACATTTAAGAAGATTCATTACATTTAAGATTTTATTACAAAACACTGTGCTCTGCTTTCTTTTATTACATACTTTAATATATATCCCAATATTTACTTGATTTTTACTATTTAAATGTGTGAATTTAAATAATTATATTTAACCACAACCACCCACTCGTGATTGCGTTAGGAAATGATAACAAATCATCCAGAGCTTCTTCAAGTCCCACTTTGTAAACATCCTCTGATCAGTCAGAGGAAGAAACCACTAGAGTACATCACCTGCTCATTTGAAATCTGTTGTATATCTCAATCTTTTAAGAAATCTATGACGTCGTGATTGGTTTGGCAAACATGTCCACACGTGTAGTTTTAAATGCTTTGTTTTTTTGTTTTGTTGCTGCATTTGTTTTTTGTAATGTCCTTGATGCAGTCGTAGCATTTGTTTACTGTGATATAAGTCAGTCCACACGTTTGTAAGTGGAAGAGATTTCTCTCTCTCTTTTTAAGCTTTATTACTTAATTTAAAGCTCTTTTTTTTTAAATGCCTCTTTAAACAAAAAACCCAACGAGGGCCTGGATCAATTAAGCTGATGGCTACATGTCACTTACCTTTAATATGTGCTGGTTCTGATCAAATAACCATGAATAAATAAATGTAGTGCTAGCAAGATTCTACATGCTAGTACTACATTTACCATGGCAAGCTGGGAATCCAGCTAATGTGTCATCACTCCTGCATGAGAAGCCAGATAAAGAAAAACCGACACGTCTGAGCGAGAGCATAGAACTTCAATGCACAGAATGTGATTTGTCCCGCTGTCTCACTGCTTTGGTTGAGCACTTTCTAATCTCCTCGATGACATAATGTCGTCAAACAATCCACCTTTAATCTACCTAATCAAGTGCCAGCGCCTTAATATGCCAAAAAATTTAATTAATAGCAGGGGAACCCTTCGCAGTCGACTAATATGCAGACAGCAGGAGCCTCAGGGTGTAAAAATGTCCTTTTGGCTTTTTAGTATCCTAGCAGATATATTAGATCAGCAGCTCCTCGATATTTAGGCCAGCAATTACAACCAGACCTGGATGACTTATGATGGCCATTAAGGTGATGGTAAACCAGACTCTAATGGACAACTAAGAGCTACGATAATTCCTTCCAAATGAATTATTCCTTAACCTAACATCTAAAATCACGGAGGCAGACAGTAGGGTTAATCGGGCAAACATAAATTGAAGCCGTGCTCTGCTCTGCTTCGCCACACCTGATGGTTACACATACACACACACACACATACACACATACACGCACACGCACCGTCTGGGCCGCTTTTAGCTTCAGCGCCAGCCTAAATTTAACCCAGGGACCTGGGAACAGGTTGACATAAATTAGATGCTTCAGCGAGAGCATTTTATGATTCTTCTCTACATGTGAGCTTTATTACGAGTGGGCACTCTGTGTCAGGCGGAAAATTTATTCCTCTGCTGCATGCGGCGTGATTGCATGAGAGAGTGTGAGAGCACTTTTATTCATCATAAACTGTGATATTACAGTTCGCCCGGTTACGACGGCGCAATGATAATCCAGCTGATTTAGTGTTGGGAGGCCACGGAGCACGTGTTGAGCGAGCGGGGCGGTGGCGGCGATGCCTGTTGCTCCGCGGGCGCCGAGCGGACGGAGTTGGACGGTGATGTGGACGAAGCAACACTTGACATCCAGGAGCGAGAGAGAGAGAGAGAGAGAGAGCCTGTTGTCTGGCTCTTAAGCGCTACCTAAACTGTTAGCACTTCTCGCCTGCTTTCTGCCTCTTTA
The DNA here is from genome assembly GCF_000485575.1 of Poecilia formosa. NCBI lineage: Eukaryota > Metazoa > Chordata > Actinopteri > Cyprinodontiformes > Poeciliidae > Poecilia > Poecilia formosa. The sequence goes on along the minus strand of NW_006799944.1, from coordinate 4,329,577 downwards.
CTTTTTCCACGCTTCCTCCTCTCACTCTGCCTCTCTTCTCACCCCCACTGATTCCAATCTGCAGCTGTCAAGCTCCCAGTAATTGAAACTGACTTGATGAATCGCTTAATTACCTTTAATAGCTGATTCGAGAGGAACTGAATAATGAAGATAACGGAGAATGAAGTGGAGGTTGCGAAGCGTCGGTCTGTAATTGCCCCATTGTTGTTGTTTTTTTGTTTATGGCAGGAGGGCGTGCATTGTTTTTTCCGCCATCGGTGCCCGCGAGCCTGCTTAGCACAAGAAGATATGGGGCTAAAACTAACGGGATGTTGTTTCCTCGCTTCAAAAAAACCAAAAGCAAAAAAAAGAAAAAAGAAAAAAGAAAGGAGCAGATGATCACGAGAAGATTAACAAGTGAAGATGAAAGCTGTAAACATTGTGCTGGTAATGGGAAGGAGAAATCGCAGAAGCAGAAATGAGCAAACGCTTATTATAATTGCATGTGGGGTGGGTGACATAGCTATGAGGGACGGTTGTGTAAAGATTGTAGCTCTTTAATATCTAACCATGATGCCCAGCGGTACCAACAGCATAGGCTCAGCACACTATGACCCATAAAGGATATGGAAATTTTGCATTCCAGTCCTATTTATAATTCATCAATCGGCTAACTTACCCTTCAGTCAGCAATATTTCATGTCTGAGACAGGACATAAGCTTCAGGCTGCCACGCACTGTGCTCTGGAAAAGCGTTCCCCCGTTTACAGACATCTGATCCGTTATTGCCACAAAAATTCCAGAAAATCAAAAAATTGTCGGTATTGAAAAAAAAATTATGTGTATTTAATACAAAAACATGGTTTAAGGTTATGGTTGTTTATTCAGAGGAAAAAGTTACCAAGACCAGTCCTGTCTTGTGATCACATGGGCCAAAAGATTTCAAAAGATTTCAAAGATTTCAAAGTCATGTGACTTTTCACATGATAAAGTCACATGACTTTATCATGTGAAAACAGATGATAAAGTCATTGGCATCTACCAGTCTGGAGATGATTACAGAATCAACCAAAGTTGCTTCAAGAATTCATCGACTGCTCATCCAGGAGGTCCCAAAAGGACCCAGAACAAAATGTAAATTAAATCATTTCATATGAGATGAGGTCTCCTTTTGATGAATTTCAATATCTATCTACTTGGGGAAGAAAAATAATTATTTCCCTCTCATAAAGATAGTTTTATAGAAAATCTTGCATTGGAACAACTTAATGTTAGTCCCATAGTGACTTTACTTGAGCACCTGAATGCCTTCTTGAAAACATTTTCTGCAGCATTGAACAGCAAACATTACCACGTATATAGCTGGAACGGCAAGGCTAAATGCATAGTATAATTAAGCCTCTCCCTGCTATAAAACACTGCAGCCTCACTTGCCTCAGTTAAGGTCAGTGTTTATAGGTCTGACTGGGCAAAAGGGCCAACAAAGAACACAGAGGGTCGTTTTACCTTTGCCAAAAACATCATGATGTTTTGTTAAATTTGCTGACTCTTCAGAAAAAGAGCATCATGTAAACATGATGGTGGTAGCGTGAGGGTTTGGGGCTACTTTGCTGCATTTCAGTCCTGTGTGTCTTGCCATAACTGATGGAGCCGTGAATCTGCTCTCATCCAGACGATCCCGAAAGAGAATGGCCCCGCATTCATTTTGTGAGCTTAAGCACAAAACTTTGGTTATCCTTAGCAACCCAGTGGAGATTCTTTGGAATCACCTTAAAGAGGCCATTCATGCTGGGGAATCTTGTAATGCGGTTGAATTAAAGTAATTCTGCAAATTAAAGTGGGACAAAATTCCTCCACAGTGATGTAGAAGACTCGCTGTAAGTGCTAGATGTGCGCTTTTACAGCACAGCACACAGCAGCCCCACAGCTTACGACCTGTCTCCGATTACAAATATTTTCTGCTATAATTGACGTGTGTTTTTCTCCAAACCAAAGTGTGGTTCCCCCTTCCCCCCACTTTCTGTTTAGCTTCAAATACACATTTAACAAGCTGTTTGGAATGGCTTGTTGTTGTAGCTTTGCCATTATGTCCTTGTTGTCCTGGAATCGTACCTCCTTATTTAGCCGCGTGTCTCGAAGAAGTCGCATGGACGCTTGACACCATCAGCTGGAAGGGCCAGAGCCAAAAGTCCTAATTAAGCCTCTCTTCCCTCCCTTTTCTTCTTATCCAGCCTCCTCGGGGATCGGTTTCTGCTGATCTGCACAAAAAACAAAAAAAACAAAAAAAAAACACCCAAAAGCAACAGAGGGAGGAAAACAACAGTGGAGGAGAGGACACAAACACATTCAGAATCAGAGTTTTGTACTGAAATGCTCCGTAGTTTGGATATTTTTCTCTGGTGTCGGGAAAACAGAAAACAACTTCCAGTTGACGTTAAAGTACTTTGTGACCTTGGTTGACAAACTCCTTGGGCTTATAAACTTTTCCCAATAAAAGCTTCTGCTGTTTTGCAAGGCATGAGAGGATAAGCTTTGGGAAGGCAGCCAGAACATCAGTTGCATAACGCTGCTCTGACCAGACATCTGATCTAGGCTTTACAGCATGTCTGACAATGAGGCTGTTGCATAGCCGATGCTGAGCTATGTGTTTTTATTGGCAGTGCTTAATGCAGGTTACATTTAATGCAGTTAACACTGCTCTTGAGATCGGTAAAACCCCGCATTTTGAAATGGAAAGCTTGTTAAATTTTGTAAATGAACACAATATGATGAAATACAAAAAAAATAAAATAAAATAAAACTCATTTTGGGGTATGGTACAAAGAAATAAACTGAGTTCTGTTCATCTCGATAGAAAATGAACTAATGTTGCTCTTTTCTGGTCATATTGACGACTCACAGCACTTGATGCTTCAGCGTCGTTCTCCCATTCGCTCTCGCATAAACATGTCTTTGTACAGATGTAATTCTGCTTCTGTTCTGTGCGATAGTTTTCCACACATACTGTATGCATTTTTGCATCCAGGCCAAAGAGTTCAACTGCTCTCACATGTTTGCTGTGACAAATTTCTACCCTTTCTAAAACCTCCCCTTTACACACCGCTTATTGCTGGTTCGTCACATAAAAAGCACCGTAGAACACATAAATGTTTGTGGTTGTAATGTGACAAATTATTTAAAAAAAATATAAAAAATGAGGTATGAATGCTTTGGCAAAGCACTGTAGCCTTTTCCGTCGAAATAACCAAAATAATGAGGAGAAAACAAGTGTCCAAGTGTATCGCGCCGTGTAGCAGCAGCTGCTGCTGTGTCATCATCACTGCTTTGTGGTTGTTTGGACATAAATCTAGTACTTTTCTAGCCTTTATTTTCCCTTTCAACTGCCCACAGCTGGAGCAGACCACAACAGGGACCAGACTCGCCTGGAGCACTGAAGAATGGAGATTATTCTGTTTTGTTCCTAAGCCTCTGGAAGCAGCAAGCGAGTCTAGATGTATTATTAGTCTGACGAGGACGGGGAGTATGAGAGGCCTGAGTTTCCAGTGGAATTTGGAGAGCTTAATTGCTCAGACAGGATGAATGAGGGAACCTTGTGAGGAGAGAGAGACGGTAAAAGTAGTTAGGAGCTCCACACACAAAAGGCCCCTTTCCAAGGTGCTAGTGACAACCTCCACTCTCTATTAATTCTCATGTAAATGCCACCGGGCCAAAATACAGAAAGCAAATGGAACCGTGGTCGGAAAGGTGGCGCGACGCTGGAGTTACGACTATGCCGCTCCCGTGTTGTTCTGCTTGAGAGATTTGTGCTTGTGAAGCTTTCTAGCCAGGCCTCAAATATCGGTTTGCTGAAAAACACCAGCACCAAATCGCCCCCCCACCCTTCCCCTTCCTATGACTATGCACTGAACTAGAGAAGTTCTGTGAAGCACACTCTCAGTCTTTGTCCTCATTAATGTGTTGTTCACCATGTGCAGCTACTAATATTCCACTCGCTGCAGTGTTATTAAATGTAACAAAAGAGCTACGGCATCCTTCTGAGCTAAGCAACTGTGCCCTTTTCCAGGAGCATCTGCAAATTCAGCATGAAATGCAATCTGTAGGAGATGGTGCAGTGCAACAAAACAAAGTTCATTTTGAACAGTATACTTATAAGCAGTTCTTGGAATCAGATGTGTATGCGTGTTCGTGTGTGTGTGTATATGTGCAAACAGGTCAGGGATTGTGTGCTTAGAGAGCAGAAGGAGGGGTGAAGGTCAGTCAGAGTCGAAAGGATGACGGATCAGCTGGAAGACTCTGCATGTTGTTGGAAGACCACCTACAGTGCAATCAGCCTCTTGTCTATTTTCTCCTTTTTTTATATATATATTTCTCATGTCTGTGTATCAGTCAGATCACAGGGAATCTCTTATCACATAAGTAAGGATTTAGTACCTTAAACCAAACTCACTTCAGTTCGACCCATTTCTGTGGATTCAAGGAGGCTCTTCGGTCTGCTACTTGTAGTTCACACCGCAGGTCGTTAAATGCTCTGTTGTACTGCCGATTTCTTTATGAAGCAAATTTAGGCTCTTAAATAGCAGCAACGAAAATGTTTTACGGCTAAAAAGAACTCTATTTTCAATCCTTTTTTTAAATGATGTAATCACTGCCTACAGAGCTTTGCAGAAGTATTTATGCTTCTTACAGTTGTTCAGATTTTGTGACATTACAACCATAAGCTTTAGTGTATTTTACTGGAACTTCATGGTGGTACCTCATTGGTAAGTGGGAAAGAAATGGTTCTTGGTTTTCACAAACAAAAGATGCTTTTTGAGAAGAGTGGCGTGTGTCCCCGCAGTGACACACGGTAGTGGCGACGTCATGCTGCGGGGATGTTTTTCAACAGTAGGGCCAAAAGTTTGTTCAGAGCTTTACATTGTAATCTCTCAAGTGTTTAAGAGTGTTCCTCTCCCAGCAGAACAACAATCATATTATGTTCCTCTTTTTGCATATTGGGATGTCCTAGTCAAAGTACAGACACCGAATCAACTGAGAATTTGTGTCAAGAGAGACGAGTGAACTATTTTCCTGAGACTTTAGTCTGTAGTTGTGCAGAACAGGTAGAAGTACCAGAAGATTTGGTAAAGTAAAAAGTATTGAATCGGGGGATGTGAATATAGAAGTATGAAAAAATGGGGAAAAAATGGAAAAAGATTCACCATATTCCCTCTGATTCTCCATTATGCACTACTTTTGTACTCTATTCTGCAAAATATTGATAAAACACTATGAAGTTTGTGGTTGTAATGTGACAAAATGTAAGAGAGAAAGAGTCTAGGTACTAATTATCTCTGCAAGTGGCTCATACTGTTTGTGTTTCTGCTTCTGCATAGATCTGTTGAAGGAAATAATGGCTTAAATACAATATTTCTTTGATTTCACAATGAAAACCCCAGAGTATAAAAATAAGTTAAGACAGAGCATCTCATTTCGCATTTATAATTGGAATATAATCAGAATAGAAGAAAAAAGGAATTAATGTTGAAGATTTTTGTAGTTTTACATTCAGGAACTGAAGCGAGATCTACCCTACTTAACATTCTCTTCTAAATTGTTTCATATTTTTACATTTATTTTTTTATCTGCATTTCTCAACGTCAGTGTGGAGTGCCGTTAATAAACCATAGTCGAGGTTTGTCAAACATTCTTTGTCATTATAAAATAAACTGGAGCTTCTTGACTTTTTAATGTCAACACTGTCCTACGTCATTGGGATTTTACTTACATGCTTAGCAATTTAATATTTACACATATCAGCCTCTTTCAATTAAGATTCAAGCAATGTTGTAGATTTTCTCTAATTGTTTCAGGCTGATGGTCTTTCCTTTATTCTCAATATGCCCCCCTAGTAACAGTGGGCCTTCTTCAATACAATAAAACTGACAAAGTGATTTACTCAGAATATAGCACCATATCTCAAAGTCATCAGTGCAGCCATGCTTTTATGTAAAAGTTAGTTGAATAATGAACAGTGACAAGGCATTGCCAAGTTTTTAATGTCCCTGGTTACAGGGTTCTGATATACCACTGTGTAAATGGATGTGAATGAAGTGCACATGTTTAGTCAACTGTATTTACAACACACCTCACACAGTAAATCATAGATCTGACTCAGAGGACTGATATATTTTCAGGTCTTGGCTGGTTATGGCAGGATGCTATTATGGCCACATTAGTTATCTGTATTTACTGTCATGTTTGGAATGGTTTTATTTACCGTTCTACAGGATGCCATTCCCTCAGGGCTCCATAATCTTCTTACCATATAGGGGACATAGAAATATTTTCTGGCTTCGAGTGTGGCTCCAGGCATAGCCTGGGGCTTATGGCGTTTTCTTTTTTTTTTTTTGCCAGCAGCTTCCAAGTCCCCAACCTGAAACCTGCTCATGCTTCCCCAGCCTCCAGCCCGCCCGCCTGCTTTAGCCCTGCGTCCATCACCAAGACCCGGATCCATTTTTAGCCTGCAGCAGGAACATGTTAGCTGGTAATACATCAGTAGACATTATGTCCTCGGTAACATCAGTATCCGTTGGGGGAAAGCATAACCTTGGGAGTGACTTTGTGGCTGTCGGTGCTCCTTCACCCAGCCAGCTGTGACTCCTAACATGACTCCAAAGTTAGGTAAAGCTGAGGATTTTGTCCAAGGAGGTAAAATGTTTGAGCCCTTGATGTGGGAACAAAAGCTACTGTTTTTATGCAAAAAAAACAAAACAAACAAAACTTAAATTCACTTTATTAATGCTAAACTTGCTCGACTATTATGAGTGTTTAGACATACATAACGTGTTTTTTCATGAGCCAACGAACATGTGAAAGTAAAAACTAGTAAGAAAGAAACTTTGGTCAAACTCTGTGATTTATAAATCAGATTTTTTCTCTCTTTTTTTTGCTGCTGTCTGTGTTTTGTGCTGCCATACACTTTGCATGCTAATTCTAAAGTACCACAACCTGATGTTTACTGGGTCACTTCATGTTTTTTTTTTCCTCTTTCATCCAGAGAATGCAAGCAAGCACATAAACAGCAGATCAGATATGATTTGTCAGCAAGTCTTTGCGACATGCTGAACAATTATCCTAAGTGGCTTTGATTATATTTTCTCCAACAAAGACATCCAGTTGAGACATGTTTAATTAATCGTCTCCTTTACACTTGAATGAAAGACTGATGATGCAGATTTCACTCACGCTGATGAACAAGTTCTTGCAAATTCAGAGTACCTGAGTCTGAATTGAACTGTGACTGTTGGAGAAAAATCCTACAATCTTCCAAACGTTTCATTGCTTTGACATTATTGTCTGGAATCTGTGTTACTGACATTTTGAATTAGTCATATATAATCCAGCAGTTCGCAGGGTATGAACCATATGATAACCTTTATAGGCAGATCTCACCTAAAAGCTATTCTCATTCTCGAGCAAACAATCAACTGCTAACAAGAGCAGACCTGCATCTGAAAATTATCATCAATCTGACAGGAAGGAGGATTTTGCCTTCAAACCGCATGAAAACACTGTTTAGCTAACAATAGTTTGGAAGTGGTAAATAATTCAACAGGTTGTTGTATTAAATACGTTTGGAAAGATATGAGACATGGCTAATTTCTAATTTCTTTTAAAAAATGTAAAGTCACAGTATTTCCTTCCTGCTGAGAGCTATTAGGTAGGAAATATTAATAAAAAAATATAGTCTTTTGGCCCCTGTGGGGCCAAAACAATAACAGGTCTGATCTTGAGTAAATGAACATTCAGAGCTTGGAACTCACTAGAAAAAGATTTTGACAGAGGAAATACTAATCAACAACCACTTACCTGGTGAGCTCCCAAAAGATTCCTTCGTGTGATGAACATGATGCTGAAGTTAGCATCTGATTCAAAGTTTTCATGTCTGTAATTTAAATAGTAAGGTGATCCCTCACCAACCTAAAAGTGATTAGGTTTATGCACTTATTTAGCCACTTTGGTAAAAGTTCAATTGACAACAGCGGGAAGTTAAAGTAATGACAAGGTTGTTATTCTCTGGTATAGCCTGTTTTATTGGGGTAAGACAGGTAAAAATGTTTTGTCAACTTATTTTTTTTATCTATTTTTGTGGTCAAATCCCCCTTTTCACACTGTGTGACACACACCGTAGGAATGTACGAATATATCGATCTTTTTTCAAAACCATTACCGTAAAGGCAGCTCATGTATTTTCTCTGTTGTTATTGGCTCTGTTAAATCTGGGCAGCACAAAAACACACGTCCACCATCGCATGCGACTTACTCGGTCACGAGACCCGCCTGTTTGGGTCCCGTTCAAGTGTTTATGTTCCCTATTTTCAAGCCCGTAATGTGGCAGGTTTCGGATGAAATAAATAGGAAAACACTCGTGGTGGTAACTAATCCCAACGCCACCATCACCGTCACCGCAAGCCACAGGGTTTCTCTCCATCCCCGACTCTTCCCACTCGGGCTCCAAAACTGTTCTCCTTCCGTGTGTGCCGTCAGTGGCTGCTTCCCACATCCTACGAGGCCATTACTCAACGCCGAAGCAGCAAAGCGACGATGATCATTCTGTATACTGTACGAAAATAGAGCGCTTTTTTCTATAGCGCGCAACCTGGCTTCTCTATCCATCAACAAACAGCCATATTCAAGGTTTTCACACAATATGGAAATGTCAGAGAAAGCATAAGATTTGATATACGCATTTTCTAAGTGTGCATAAGTACAGAAGAAAGTGAAATTGAATGGAAAAGATATTTGCATTTCAATACTTCATGTCTCGTTCCGTTATTTAAAGTAGTTTCCATCCGACTCTCTATGTGTTCGTTCATGCATTCCTCTCTTAATCTTCTTTCATAGTCTCAGAGGTCTTTTTCAGGTTGCCTATTTAAATCCTGGCCTCTGAAAATATATCTGTCACAAAGCATGGTGAGCTTTCATATTTAATCCTTCAAAAATTGTCTGAGAAGGGACTAATAGGCACGGCATTTAGAAATGAGAAACACATGTAGGATCCCTGCGTGTTGTCCGGTATTTTTAGTAAACTTTTCTATTGTTCGTGTCGGATGACGGATTCAAAGATGAGTTATACAGACGAACATCTCGGAAAGAAAAAGAGCCCCAGCAGATACGCTTTGATGTCTCTTTACTGCTTGCTATGTATTTGTCAGTCTCCATTAGTATACAGGTGTGGGCACACATTTGTTTGCTTAGTGAGAGGATGTATGAGAATATGCCAGACGGCTGCCTGGTTGCGGAGTAAAGCTATTATTTTTCAAAGTATAGTATTTTATCAGAAAAAAAATACGCTCACTGCACCGGCTACTCCATTATTTATAGCTTCTCCACATTTATCTCTTTTTTTTTTTCTAAAGTTGTTTGCTGAGCTTTCCGACCGCTCTTCTCCTACTCCCTCATTTTCACTCCCTCCGTCTTTAGCTCTGATTCTCTTCCGTACTTCCATCCACTCATGTGGAAAAGTTGTTGATTTTGGTAAAATCCCTAGAAGACACAGTCATCAAAGAGTGTTTAGACCATCAAAAGATTTAATTTCGATGTTGTAGCAACTCTGTTTGATTGCACTACATTTTAATGACCATAATTCTGTGGGCGATTGTGTTGTGTAAGCAGAGAACAGATGGCTCAGAGAGCATATTTTAACAACCGAATGACTTGTTTTTAACATGAAGAGCTGACAATGCACTTGAGTTTTATGTGGTTCCAGCTTTCCCTTGTGTCGGTCCTTGACTTGATTTTTTTCTCCTCTCTCCTCTTTCCTTAGGCATCATTCACCAGATGAAGGGGGACTACGAGACTGCACTGAAACTACACAAAACACACCTGGCCATTGCTCAGGAGCTGAATGACTATGCCGCCCAAGGCAGGGCCTATGGCAACATGGGTAATGCCTACAATGCTCTCGGAGCGTTCGACCAAGCAGTTCGTTACCATCGCCAGGAGCTGCAGATCTCCATGGAGGTTAATGACCGTGCCTCACAGGCCTCCACCCACGGCAACCTGGCTGTGGCGTACCAAGCCCTCGGTGCCCATGACCGTGCTCTGCAGCATTACCAGAACCACCTCAACATCGCTCGAGAGCTGAGGGACGTCCAGAGCGAAGCGCGGGCTCTGGGAAACTTGGGAAACTTCCACTGCTCTCGAGGGGAGTTTCCACAGGCCGTGCCCTACTATGAGCAGTACCTCAGATTGTCCCCAGAACTTCAGGACATGGAGAGCGAAGGGAAAGTTTGTCACAATCTGGGTTATGCTCACTACTGCCTGGGCAACTACCAGGATGCTGTTAAGTACTATGAGCAGGATCTTGCGCTGGCCAAGGACCTTCATGACAAACTCAGTCAGGCCAAGGCGTATTGCAACCTTGGTTTGGCTTTTAAGGCCCTAGGAGACTTTACTAAGGCGGAGGAGTGCCAGAAGTATTTGCTGTCACTAGCGCAGTCCCTGAACAATGCACAGGCTCGCTTTAGAGCACTAGGGAACTTAGGAGACATCTTTGTCTGTAAAAAGGACGTGACAGGAGCCATTCAGTTTTACGAGCAGCAGCTGGCCTTAGCTCACCAGGTAAGGCTGTTTTACATTCAGTGAGTTCAGCAGAATAATTTTTTCACTGAAAAAAGAAACATATGGATGTATTCATGAAGGTATCTGTGGGGGCTAAATATGTGCAAAACTAAGTTGTGCATCTCCTTTAAGTCCCTAAACTGGACACAAACACATCTGCCACTGTAGGAAGCTCCACACAGCACCTCTCTGCTCTGACGCAGTTTGCCCATAATGAGAGAACGCACTGTGCACCTTTTTGCGGATAGTCCACCGATATTTGTTTGTCTTAATTGCACCCAGACTAGATGAGGTATTTGCAATCTTTTAAAAGCTTACAAAACAAGATAAAAAAAAGTAAAAAGCAAACTATTGTAGTGCTGAATTTATATATATATATAAAAAAAAACAGGGGATGTAACTGAAGGTAGGGCTCAGGCTTGCATTCCATTTGAAAATAGGTTTTCCAGCAAGAGCACAGCCAGTACCCTGCAATTGGAACAATATATATTTTTTTCCATTTACAAAAAAAAACAAAAAAACATCCGATCACACCCTGTGTTGCTTCTTTGCTCTGAGATAACATTTTGGTGTATTGTTTGCAAAAGACTACATGTAACGTTTGAGTAGTCTGATACAATAGAACTTTATTCCACTGTTTTTAATAGTTTTCAGGATCAGTAATGGATGTAGAAAGGCCTTTCTGATGTAAATTCCCCAGTTCGATTTAGTTCTTAATAAGGGAATGCTCTGTATTGTCAGGAACCTGGAGTTCCTTGACTAAAAGACTTTTTTTTTCTCTACCTCTTTGATCACTTCAGTGCATATGCTGTGTATTTGTGCCAGAAGAGGGACTAACTGTGACCTGATGCAAAAATAGGTGCAAATTGCTTCCATGTGCTGAATTTAAGGCACATGTTACTGACATCTCTTTAGTTCATTCTACTCCAGAAAAAAAAATCCCATGCAAGAAAAAGTCTCACATCAATGGAGAAGATCATTGAATAACATAACAATAATTAACCTTTGTTTTGCTTTCAACCTAAGGTTAAGGAGCGCAGGATGGAAGCCTGTGCTTATGCTGCCCTGGGGGCCACCTACAGACTAGTGCAGAAATATGACAAAGCTCTGGGCTACCACACCCAGGAGCTGGAGGTATACCAAGAGCTTGGTGACGTCTCAGGAGAGTGCAAAGCCCATGGCCACCTGGCAGCTGTCTACATGGCCCTCGGGAAGTACGCCATGGCCTTCAAGAGCTACGAGGAGCAGTTGGAGCTCGGACGGAGGTTAAAGGATCCCGTTGTGGAGGCTCAGGTCTACGGCAACATGGGCATCACAAAAATGAATGTCGGGGTGATGGAGGAGGCTATTGGCTACCTGGAGCAGCAGTTGGCTACCTTGCAGCAGCTGAGTGGAAACGAAGCAGTGATGGACCGGGGCAGGGCCTACGGAAACCTCGGGGACTGCTACGAGGCTTTGGGAGACTTTGAGGAAGCGATCAAGTATTACGACCAGTACTTGTCAGTGGCACAGAGCCTAAATCGCATGCAGGACCAGGAGAAAGCCTACAGAGGCCTGGGCAATGGGCACAGGTGAGTCCGGAGTACCTTTCATTTCGCCAAGTGTTTATGTGGCTACAACTCGACTTTTACTAAGAAACCAAGCAGTTTGAATGTCATTTATCTCTATATGTGCTCACTATAAAGAACCATATAGCTAGAAATGGCTGTGATGATCAGTGCCTGAATGGGAATCTGGTATGAGCTGTGTCAGCAGAAGCCTGGTGCTGCTGGTATTAAATATATGCAAAGTAGTTTGGTGAGCAGATGTCTCCGAATGGGGGAAGCTCTTAGTATTTCAAAACAACTTCTAGCGTCTTCTGTCTCTTTTCCCCGCTGTTTCTCCTCATGCCTTAGAGAGCTGATAGAAACATGGGAAGCTACACAGCAGCACAAAATACAAACAGCTTTTCCCCCAAAATCCTCATTTCGGAGGTGATTTTCTTCTTATTGTGCAGCACCAGCTTGGCACTGCAGCAGTCTCACACACACACACACAGCTGTATTTGCCATGCATGAGTTCAGAAGGGAATAATAGACATCATATGCAAACCCTTCTCATCTTCCTGCAGCTTTCAGTCAAGCAGATACGTTATCACACGACGCTAATTAAGCTGAAGGCTTTTCTTCTTGTAATGCTTCGTTTCAACGGGCTTCCAGCGCCCGACAGTGCATTTGAGATCGTGAATAAAGTCTTTTGGAATACAGTAAAGATGAACAAAATATCAAGTAGAGTAAATTGATGCCCTATATCACGTGTCAAACTCGAGGCCTAAGAACCAATTGTGGCCCTCTGTGGCTTTTTATGTAGCCATCTAGACTCTGGGCCGCATAAATAGATTCTACCAAATTACATCATTGTAATGCAGAAGCTGCTATTTATTATAAATTTTAGTAAGTACTTTTATAAATGCGTTCTGCACAAATGGAATTTAAATGCTCAAAAGGATAAAATATGGAGCAACTTTACTGAACTAAATTTAGCCTTCCTATTACTAGTGAGCTTGCTCTCTCTCTCAGCCTGAATGAACTACGGGTACGTCTTTGCATGTTCTAGATACTAAAAAGAGCTAACTTTTAGTCCTCCTCACTGAATAATTTACACACAGATGAATGCTGTTGTTTCCCACAAACTGGTAGCGCTGAGTTATGGTGCCTTCACTGATTGGAGTTTTGGTTTTCTGACCAGTCAAAGTGGATCGGGCTGAAAAATCAGTAGGTTTTTGTCCCCTGACAATATCTCTGTGCATCTCCAGTCATATTAGGCCTAAAATATTTTACATAAAGACTTGTGCTGTTATTTTTAATCAATTTATGAACAGCGGGTGAATTTTTAATGTGCGTGTTTTGTGCTTCATTATACTCAACGTTGACTCTTTACTTTCACCCACAGGGCAATGGGCAATCTGCAGCAGTCGTTAGTTTGTTTCGAAAAACGGCTGGTCGTGGCACATGAACTCGGGGAGTGCGGTGGCAAGGCGCAGGCCTACGGCGAGCTTGGTGCGCTCCACAGCCAGCTAGGCAACTACGAGCAGGCCATTTCCTGCCTGGAGCGTCAGCTGGCCATCGCTCGCGACACCCAGGACAGACTACTGGAGGGCGACGCCAGCTGCGGGTTGGGTGCTGTGTACCAAGCTATGGGAGAGTATGAGACAGCCTTGCGATGCCACCAGAGTGACCTGGAGATCGCAGAAGAAGCAGGCAGCACCACACGTCAGGCCCGGGCCTACGGCAACTTGGGTCTCACCTATGAGTCACTCGGAAACTATGAGCGAGCGGTGGTGTTCCAAGAACAGCACCTTAGTGTGGCGGCTCAGACTAATGACTTGGCTGCCAAGACGCTGGCCTATGGCAGCTTGGGGAGAACACACCATGCGCTGCAGAACTACTCACAAGCTGTCATGTACCTGCAGGAAGGTGAGTGAGCAGAGGGGAGCATGGAGAGGGTTGCCTTTGTTGCCTGAGCTGATAGGCTTAGAGTTTGTGAATTCATGAATATGAAATTCTGAGCCTATTTATTGCTAAGCCTTTGCCACACTTTTATTAAGCTGTGCGCATGTGTTTGTTTGTGTGCGTGTGTGTGTGTGTGTGTGTGTGGATGCATGTGCGTGTTTTTTGTGCTTTTGTATTAATGTGATATATGTGCACAAGGGGATTTTGTGTGAGCATTGTGCATCTGTGTTTGTCTTCAGAGCTGCATAGGTATAGCATTTGAGTATGTCTGTCTGTGCAAACCTACCCAAATGCTCTCAAAGTATTTCTCCTGTTTACTGCTAGATGTTTTTTTTTTTTTTTTTTCCCCACACTCACTTCTCTATCTTCCTTCTCAGACCTGCCAAAATAACGTTGTCACACACGGGCTGACAGAATCCTGCTTCTCATGCTTCACTGTTGCCTTTTAGATTATAAAGGGAAGGATAAGAAACTGCAGCTCGACCTCTCAAATGTTACTTATTTTAGAGACGGCGCGTGAAGTTTTCATTCCTGAGGTTCAGTTCGGTGGAAGAGTTTGTGTATGTCCACACTGGGCATTAGGAATGGGTGATGTGGACTTAAAATGTTATCACGATCTTTTCTGGCGTTCATCAGAATGATGACAGAAGTAAAGCTTGTACTGTCAAAAAAATAATGTCTATCAAGCAGATGCTAAATTCAAAAGAAATTAATAAAACATATTTTTTTCTATCAGGTGTGTAGATTATTCAGTTGATTCTGCTTTTGCTAGACAGGAACTACTGATTTACAACCTGGTCCACATTATTTCAGACACAGGCTGCTGAAGTTTCACTGTTAGCACACTGACAACTGGATGTTAGTCTTATGCTCCATACAGCTATAAATAGCAGAACGCTTTACTCTCTTTCTGCTGGCGTCTCATTAAAATGTCTTTAACTGAACGAAACCTCTTGATAACACTAACAACTCCATGCCTTGTCCGCCCAGCCGTGTTCAAGGGTAAGCTTTCTGCTCACGTCCTGTGAAAACCCCAACCAGTGCTTGTTGAAACCGAGAAAACCGGAGCCTCTCTAAAAACAGATTCCTACATTTCACCCCGCACAGAGAAAATGCAGGACGACAAACCCCCTTCCATCCCATCCCCATCTTTTCTTGGAGTTAGCCGAGTTTGCTGTGGCCCACACACGCTCACTGCAGGCCCGCTTGTTGAGCTTTAATAGAAACAAAGACGACAGGCCATTCTGTCTCCACCCAGTCCCAGTGTTGTCCCCCCACGCTGTCCTTGTATTTTTTCCTCATTTTGGCTTTGAACAAGAACAGCGCCTTCACTATCCTTGACAGCCAATTATTTCTGGCCAACCTACCCAAGCAGAAAAGTTGCCTTATTTTTTCTCTCAGTAACCAGTGCTTTTTTTTTTTTTTTTTTTTTTTTTTACTTTTCCTGCTTGTTTTTGTGTTTTGGAGTAGAGCTGGAGAGAAGCTTCTCTGCAGCTACAGTTGAAATTATTTGACCTTCAACTCGCTGAGTGTTTGTGTATGTTCAATGGTTATTCTGTGTTCTCCTATAACGACTAACCTTCAGTAGGCAGCATAAAAACATAGAAAGCTGCCAAGGGGTTATAGAGCTGCTCTGGTGTTTTTCTTGTAATGACATGATATGTTAAACAGTGAGAGGTCTTTCACACCAAGATGCACTTAGTGATTAACATGATCAATATTGTCATTAACACAGCGCGGTCATTGTGCCAACGTGTAA
This sequence comes from Poecilia formosa, assembly GCF_000485575.1. NCBI lineage: Eukaryota > Metazoa > Chordata > Actinopteri > Cyprinodontiformes > Poeciliidae > Poecilia > Poecilia formosa. The sequence continues at coordinate 4,313,746 of NW_006799944.1, read as the reverse complement.
CTGTTTTACATACAGTTTCCTCATCGTTTCTTTATCGAATACCTAACAAAACATCTATATTCAGCAACAAACCGTGATAAAAAAGTGCTTTTATGTTAAAAAGTAGAAACTAAATTCATATAACGCATCAATATAATTGCGATCCAGACCCTAATATATAAATTCAACTTTTGGTTTGATGTTGAAATCAGTTTGATCTATCAGATTATGTCTAATCTGATCAAAGAAAAAAGACTAAGAAAGTTCTTACCTTTCTTAGTCAAGAACTTTAGTGTGTTTGCATGCAGTTGTCAAAACCTTTATTAAACCTTATCCTTCAAATCTGTTTGCTAAATTCAGTTTCTTTGATTTCTCGCAGTTTTAGGACCTGGAACGCATCATAAACCCTGTTTACTGCTGCCTGTCTTGGCCAGGACACTCCTCGTAAAACGATTGTAAATCTCAACGGGATTCTAATGGTAAATTAAAGATTAAGTCAATGAGTTTTAAAAAAAAATGCAAAGTAGAGTGCAATGACCCAAAAAGTTGGGATTTTGACATAAAAAGTTGGCTAATGTGAAAGTTATAGAAATAAAACGGTTTTCAATGAGGTGCAGTGATCAGAATATTTTGTAAAACTGTGATCTGGTAGTTTCTAAACTTATACTTCATCACCTTAGTGATACACAGAGTAATGTGCATCTACTTGTGAACATATTAGTCTTGATTGATGCATTGTCACCAGCTTGCATTGGTTGTACGTTTGGAAAGTGGTTTTCCAATAAGACTCAAACATGGTAGAAACGGTGTGATGTTACTTCCAATCTGAGTTGCAGTTGTAAACTCAAATTAAAACCGCATTATCCGGATTGTTGTTGAAACCTCGAACTGTTCTACCAAACAGGCAAAAGTTCACAATTATGCTATCCTAACCAGAAGATCCCATAGGTAAGGTTTGCAAGTAAACATTTAGTTTTCCACATCTAAGACAAGTTAGAAACACGAAGCTGGATGTTTGGCTGCTGTGGCTGAAGGAAAGGTCCAGACATAAAGCGTTAAAAATTCAATGAGAACATTATCCCTGCGATGGTTAAGCTCAGGTTTGGATCAATACTGCTCTGGACCTCTGTTGCAGCCAGGAAAAATTCCACTGTTAGAGGGAAAAATGTGAAGAATAGCAACTTAACCACCCTTAACATCATCAAATATCCACAGAAAGACCTTTTTTACAATCTAGTAATACGACTGAACATGACATCTTGTTCGGAAACAACACGGAGAAATCTCCCAAATACACAGAACCGCTGCAAAAACCGTTAAAAATCGGGTGCCCACATTTTTCTTTAGGCCCTGTTCCTTTCTGCATGGGAGTTTGGAGTTTCAAAAAAAAAAAAAAAAAAACGATCTTGCTTGAAAATTTAAAGAAAGTTTTATCTTTAATTTCACGGATTTCAGAAATCAGGTCATTTTCTAACTATCCTCAGTACTTCTGAGCAGCAGTCCTCAAACTTTTTAGGTCCCTACATTTTGAAGATTACAGCTTAAACAACTGAAGAACAAATTGCCCTGAGTTAACACTGTTTCATGTTTGGTCTAGGTAATGAGCAACGTTGACAGAGCCTTGCAAAAGTTTTCAGAACCCTGGAATGTTTTCACATTGGGTAGCATTACAACCATGAACTTCAGAGCTTTTTACTGGGATTTTCTTTGATAGGCCAATACGAGCTAGTGCAGATTGATCTCTGGAATAAAAATGATGCATGTTTTTCAGATATGTTTTCAGCCATCTTTCTTCTGATACACGTAAATGAAATCTAGTGCAACTAACTGCCTTCAGAAGCCACTTTATTAGCAGATTGCGGCCGCTTGTGTGTGATTAATCTCAGCGGTCAGCTTCATGAAGACCAAAGAACATGGCAAACAGAGCAGAGATAAAGTTGTGGAGATGCTTAGAGACTGCTTAGATTATTTACCAATACTCTAAGCTTTGAAATCTCAGAGTCCTGTTTAAGCGATCCTCTAAAAAGTGGAAAGAGTGTGCCACACATCTCCATCCGTCTAAACTCAAGACCAAGTTTAGGCAAGGCAAGCCTCAATGAGAAACAACCAAAAGGCCTAGTGTAACTTTGGAGGAGATGCAGAGATCAACGTCTCGACATTTCACATCATTCTGAGCACAGTAAACCTCTTGTGAAACGGACTGTGGAGTGCTTTTATTTTGAAGGAACAGTTAAACTATTCCTGAATTAAAAAGGACTGAAGTTTGTGGTTAACACTTTGAAAAAATATGAAAAAGTTTTCAGAGTTTTGAATACTTTTCAACTCTAGGTCTTTATGTGATGACCAGCAAACCTGTACGTGAGAATCAGGCGAGGTATTGGGCGTCCCTCTGTAGCGTTCTGTGTTTCGCCTCGCTCGCAGCCGTTTGCAGCACTTTTTTTCATCCCCACAGTCCACAGCACAACAGAAGCAGTGCTTCATCCTAGTGGAAATTGTGTGTGCTGTTATCCTCATTTTTCAACAATAACCCCGCCACTGTTCGCTGTTCCCACGTGTGGTCATGATCAAAGAGCAGTTTGTCGCCATGTGTGTCGAGTGCGTGCTCGCTGCAGGTTATTTCTCAGTGGCGCCGTGCATGCGCATGACATGTGCGTGTGGAAAAGACCCTGAGGTGTGCATGTGTGTGTGTGCGTGTGTGTGTGAGAGCCCTGGGGCAACCACAGTGGATCTCTCTCCCCCAGCTGTCAGGCAGCCTTTAAAGTGTTCTCCAGTTGCTCTTCAGGGTGCAGCCAGCCACGGCCACATCCTCGTGTCAGCCGCTGCTACGTGACTGTGCCTGCCGGGCGCTCCAAAGGCACGCGTCGTGACAGTGACAGACACAAAGCGGGAGAAGAGAGAGGGAACGTGGGAGCAATAGGCAGAAAAAGAAGACGGCTTTGGAAAAATAAAAGACGGATGGCAGGAAGACGGAGGGAAAAGACAGAGATCACTATGAGTCATAATTCACATGTATTATTTCACTGTCAGCTGGAGAATAAAGAAAACATAGAGTTGGTTGACATTCAGGCTTGATCATAAAGAAACTATCACAGAGCCGCTCCAAGAAAGAAGGAATTTTTTTTTTTTTTGGTGTGCGCTGTAGGATGTATGTGCGTGTGTGTGTGTGTGTGTGTGTAGATGAAAGGCTCAGAAATGGAGTTGAGAAGAGCGAGAGGTGATGCTGTCAGAGAATAAAAAGGATAATTTAGATCTGTTTCCTCTCTCTTGCTCCAGCGCCTAATGAGCCCTAAGCAGTGCAGAGTCACTGCTAGCAGTGCCACCACAGGGAAGATGAAACAGGTAGAGGGTGGAGGGGGCGGTGTTGGGGGGGTAAGGAGGGGTGGCTGGGACAGAAGCTCAGAGATGAGAGGAGTAGGTACAGGAGCACAGCAGATGCATGGGGGAAGAGGGCATGCAGTCAGACTGAGGGAGGGTGTGTGCAGAGATAAGGAGAGAGGAAAGACCGTTGCAGGCTCGCCTTCAAAGGCTGCCGACTTGCACGGCCATGAAGGAGCCATGAAGGAGCCATGAAGTCTACGCCCGCTTGGTGTGCTGGACTCGCAGAATAGGCTGCCATTTTCAGGTCACACTCTCTGTTCTCGGCTTATCTGGTCCAGCCACAGGCGGGGTTTTTTTTTTTTTCCGGGAAAACGGAGTAAAGCGGACTCGGGACTAGGCCGGCTTGGCCTACTTCCCCCCCCCCCCACTCCTCTCCTCCTCCTCTCTTTGACCGAAAGCGCGTTTCGACCTCTCTGTCACACAGCCGGGCGGAGAGAATGGACTTCCAGATACAGAAACCGTGTTAACCAGGAATGTGCATGAGAAATGGCTTGTTGTAAACTGTAGCAGGCTTGCTGAGCTTTTAGCACCTTGCGGGTGATGTGTGGCTCAGGCGCTGCCATTTTTTTTTTTTTTTTTTTCCCCCCCCATCATTTTCCTGCACAGAGGGGCATTTTCATCTCTGTAATTGGGCAGAACCGGGTTCTCGGCAGGCAGAGAGAGAACACATGCAAAGATGTGATATCGGCCTCGCTGCTTGACGAATTAAGAGTGAAAAAACAAACTGTGTGCTCTGCAGATGATTTCACTCGGCACAAATACCGAACAGTCACACCTGGGCGTACAACGCCGATCAGCAGCTTACAAACAGAACAGATTTAATGGGTTTAAGTGTCATAATGATTGAAAGATTTTAGTGGTTTATTTGAACTGTTCTTTTCTGGACATATTAATAATACAATATGTAAGCTTAGTTAGTAATAATTTAAAAAAAAACAAGATTGGGTGAGATTTCCTCATCTGACAGTATGTTTTTTCCCATATAAGGGATTCCGCTTATTAATTTTGACAGATTTTTCCATGCTTAGATAATCAGTTATTATCAAATCTACATTTTTCCAGTTCTTTGTGATTCTAATGATTAAAGGAACACCATTCAACCAAGGATGACCAGTGAAGAAGCGATGGGGTTGTATGTGTATGTTTGATCCTGTTTAAAGTTTCTACCATTTGTGGATTAATGAAAAATCCATTATATGTTAAAGCATCTTCTTGTTTTAAAGGTTTTGTTGTAAATTTAATGCACCTTAGAAAAACAAGCAGCATTGGGGCGTCATTAAAAACAAAAAAAATGTGTACTTCTGACTGTGCTTGTGGATATATACTCCCCTGTCTTCCTAACACTAACAATCTCTCAGAGCATCCCAAAGTAGACTTCTGCTGTGTTTGCATAAAGCCCATTATTCGCCCATCAATGTGCTTGCAAATATTTGTCGACGCCTTTTGTGATACCCTTCAAGCAAGCATTACACGCGTATTTGTGTTTGCTCAGCCACTCAATCCTTCGCATTGATTACCACGCAGTCCGATTAGCGCTACCGACGCTCTTCCCCCTTCGCCCAGAGGCGGGCGCATGCTTAAAACCCGCTGCACGAGCCGTTTCTTACAACCGAGGCCAAATCTCCAAACCTGTTCGCTGTCAGAACAGCAGCACCACGCCACGCTTACATCTGTTGCACACAAAGACGCACAAGAGTCAGTCTGCTCTGAATATTTTCTGCTCCGTCTTCTCATCTGCCGCCGTTTCCTCCCCTCCTGACAGGCCTGCGGCTCGCGGAGCAGCTGGCTCGGCGCGAGGACGAGGCGAAGATCCGCCATCGTCTAGGCCTCTCCCTGTGGGCCAGTGGGAATCTGGAGGAGGCCCAGCATCAGGTAAAGCATCTCTCTCTCTCTCTCTCTCTCTCTCTCTCTCTCTGCTTCCTCTGAGTCACCTTGACTCATTTCCTCCTCACATCTCCTCTACCTGGACTCCTTCCAGCAAATCCACCCCCATGTAGTTAAAACTGACCTCCAATAAGCCCACATCTGTCGACTTAGAGGTTGGCTATGCTTACAAATGAGAGGTGGAGGTAGATGTCCAAACACATAAAAGGTGGGAAATAAGCTCTCAGTAATAACCTTATGGTGATGGAAGGAGCCCAGAAGAGAGGAAAGGGGCGCACCAACGCGGCTTGCTGGCGGTACGCTGAGGAGTCTGTAGAGCTGGTAAACGCTGTCATCTCAGCAGCAGACAGGCGACAGATGAGTGAAGATTTTTTTTTTTTATTATTTTATTCTTTTAGATCAGTGTGCATTGTCACAGGAGGCCCCAAACCTCTGTATCACGCACACATTCACTCCTCTTCAGCCCACTGCCCACCTGGCAGGCATGGAATATCCCCTTAAACATCTCTCTCTCTCTCTCTCTCTCCCTCTCTCACTCCTTCTCTCTGTAGTCTGTCCACACAGTGTAGCTCAAGATTTAATTTTTTCCTCTTGGCTCGCGTATCCACACACAAGCCTGACAGCGAGCCAGCCAGCCGCGGTGGCTGTCACATGTGTCTGCAGGGATGTTTTTCAGCTGCTTTCATTTTCAAAGATCTAGTCCCAAACACTCTTGTTATGATACACGTGCGCAAATACCATCATAGTGACCCAGATAGCTTTACTTTCTTTTTGTTTGTTTTTTTTTTTGTTTTTTTTTTGCTTCCCAGTCCCTGCATCATAGTTTTCAAAAAAAAAAAAAGCAAGTTTGTCTGTTTGCAATTATCTGAAACAAGAGCCGGGAAAGGGAGACCGAACTAACGTGGCGACTCATGTGTGAGTCATATTGAGGAATTTGTGTTCAATTAAAGCAAAATATTATTCTAACAAGCCAGTGCAACATATTTTCCATTGCACGTATCCTTCCCACTTTTTACCACCTCAAAACTTAAATGTATTTGAATAGGTTTGCATGCGACGGATCAACAAAAGAGCGTTGCATATTTGTGCAGTGAAAGGAGGATGATGCATGGGTTTCATATTGTATATTTGTACTCGGCCCCTCTGTGTCAGTAATTTGCAGAACCACCTTTGGCTGCAGTTACAGCCTCGGACCTGTCGGATTATGTCTCTGATATCAGTTTTTAAGCTTTGCCACAGATTTTTCTTTAGATTTATCCTGGATTCATAGATCCAATCCAGATCCCCTCTTTATGTTGAAGTTAGGCGTCCCTTTAGCTTGATACAGCCACTTCCGTAGTGGGATTGGATGTTCAGGGTATTAGTTACTTCTTAGTTACTTGCCACTCTACCTTACAGAGCTGGTTTGGGGAGTGCTTTACCAGATTTGCAGATTTCCATGAGTCGGTTGAAAATTGTTCCGTTTGATATTCTGACTTTGGCATATTAGGGTTAAGGTTAAATTACACGTCAGGATTCTGTTTACTGATTTTGTGACTTTTGCTGAAGGCAGCTGGTTGCAGTAATTCTCATTTAGGGTTGCCAGTGTTAAAGGGGTGGAATACAAATGCACACTTTTCCAGATTATTATTCATAAAAGCATCGTTTTCTGTCCACTTTACCAGCCTGTCCTACTTTCACATGTAGCTCTTCAGTCTGTTGTCCTTGTTGGATCTAAAATCCTTTCCCTCCATATATATTTCAAGTTTTTTTTTTTTTTTTTCTTCTGTTGCCTGTCGGTTTGTATCGCTTGAGGTGAATCAGTGGTGGAAGAGGACACTTCTGTCCTCAGAGTATAAATCAACTGATTATTCATGAGCTGGACTGTCGGCACATATAACCTTGGTAAATGACCCGTTTTTTATACCACAGCTGTAAACGCCATGCACTTGGATTCCTGATTCGAACCACAGGTGTAGATTGGGAGTACTTGAACTCGTGTTGCTTATCCTGGATATATTTAAAGTCTGTTGTACGCTATCGCCCGATCTGTGAGCCTACTGTTCACCGTGCCTCTGTGATTGACATGTCCTGATTTACATCAGCTATTTCCACAGCACCTATTCCCTCTGAGATGGGCTCCTCACATTCGTATCCCTGCGAGTTTGAATCAATAAATTTGTGCTTCCTTTAATATCACAGGACTACTGTAGATTAAGCCAGTGTGTCTGAATTTATCTGCTACAGAGGATGAGACCTCCCTAGAGAGCTTATTTTAGAAAGGAAAAAAAAAAAATCATTAGAGATACGCGTGTTGCAAGCTCTGCTTACATTACTGATTCAGCATGACATTGACATTCACTCTACATGTCAGATAAAAGCCACGTCGTGTCACTGACAGTAAAATAAGAGAGAGCAATCTGAATAAATAGTAGCACTTTGGCAAGCTGATTTATCATATAATATATATGAATATCAGTAAAATTCCCGATGGTTCGGAGCTTTCCTGTGAAATTTAAAATTTGATATGTCAAGAAACCCTGGTTTCTTTTTACTATATTCCAAACACCATTTTTCCTAGGGAAAATTACATAATTCCCCCCATTCCTGATCTCCAAGCCCTAGCTTTAGTGTAAATTATATTTATGTATATATAATTTATATAATATATATATATATATATATATATATATATATATGGTTCACCATTTACTTTACATTTTAAGTTACTAGCTGAGCTGTTATTTTAATGTACTTTTGCTGTTTAAAATCTTAGTTGCACAGATCTTGAAATGTAACGCATCTTATTTCTAGGACAAAAGGTTTTTTAAATTTCAGTTGTAACTGGTGTTGTAGCGAGTGCTTTGGGTCTTACTATGTCGATGCAGTTTTTGCAGTATGATGCCTGCACAAGACCCTCCTGCTGCTTTTCCCCAAACACCATCAGCTTTTTTTGTGTGTGTGTTGTTAACATTCATTGAATTAAGATTTCTTAAAGCTCAAAATATGTTTTAAAGAGAATCTGTGTGCTATAAAACGACAGATAAAGTTTATTTATATAGCACTTTTTACAGACAACAAAATCACAAAAACAACAGTTTAAAATAAGGAACCGTGGACAATGCAGGTGACGCTCTCTCTTCACTGAATGGACATGCAGTAACTCATCCGGGGTGCAACTGGCAGCTAACTTTTCTGTCTGATGACTTTTGGTGTCCCCTGGGTGGTCAGCCATATTTCCCATATCAACATACCTACTGGATCCAAGACTGTTGTTTCAATATGTTAAACTAAAGTTTTTAAATCAATGATCTTTTTAAAACCAGTTGTTGATTTAACATGTTTCTGTTTCATTTGGTAGAGAACGAATACAGGATATTATGACATTAAAGTTGGAGAAAGAGATGCCAAATTCAAAATTCTGAGACCACATCAAGCAAAAGAGAACCAAACATAACTTACATTAATAAAAGCTATCATAGCACATTAGCTAAATCAGCAATAACTTTACATGTACAACTTTGCATTTTTAAATCTTGAAACTGTATTTACTAGCAGACACAATCAGAGCAACAAGCCTTTAAGTTACCATGCACAACCTAGAGTATGTGGAAATAGAAAAGTGTGATGGTTCTGAGAACAATCAAAAATGTCTGAGAAGAAATTGAATTCCATTTTAATAAAACTATTGAATTTATAGGAAAATAAGTAACTGATAGACTTCTGCATGTCCTGTGTGGAATATCAATGAGAAGCTTGTCTCCAAATTTTTAAAAGGATGATGAAAGGATTTCGGTACTTCCCTTAGTCACAACGGAGCCGTAAGGTATTCTCTCCTTACAAACTAAAAGGAGGCTTCAGCATCTTGTTGAAGTAAACCAAAGCCTTGGATGCTGCAGAGAACCTGACAAGTCATCTCCAGGCAAAGTTATTTAACACTGAGGTGGCTCTTTCTTTTTATTAAAGGCAAAGAAAGAAAGAAAAAATCAGATTAAAAAAAAAAAAATCTCACACATGTAAATGATAAATGACAGTAGATGGTGCATGCCACAGACTTGGGCGTTAGAGCGTTCACAGCTCTGATGGAGAGAAGAGGAGGCAGAGCTCTTATTGTACATTGAAGAAGGGCTTTAAGGAAAAAAAAAGTTGAGAACTCCTACAGTGCCGCATGTATATGCGATTGTTCGGTTATGTGAGAGATTATTTGATAAAGTATTCAACCCTACATTTTGGGCCACAATGGTCTTCCATACAGTTCTCAGTAATAGAGATTGTACTCGCACTCCAACCTTCTCACATTGCTGCGAATGTGGCGCATCTGGGCTTGTTTCCTCGTCATTTGTGATAGAATGGATCAGGCTGTAGAAAAGATGCTGTAGGGAATTAGTTTGATTCACAGGCGAACGTTCACATCCCTAACAGATTGACGAGCTACAATCAGCCCAGAGCCCCATCAGTGAAATCAGCCTGAGACGAGCCGCTCTGAGCCCAGCACTAATGCAGCAGAACTCTCCGGTTCCTCGCCGTTCCCCTCCCTCCCCCTCTTATTCTCTCTGACATACTTTCCTGCATGACCTTGGCATACGCCACATCAGCTAGAGTGAATCCATGTACAAGTGCTCAGAATAAAAGCGCCCTCGCTGGTGTGCATCACACACGGCCAGAGTGATCCTAAAAAAAAACAAAAAACAAAAAAAAAACATGTCGACTACTTAGCAGTAACCTTTTCCTGTTTTGCAGCTTTTTGTGTTGCGTAAACTGTGGTCAAGAGATGTTTTTTTCTTTATCTCTCTGCCTGCTCTGGTCTCCCGTAGAGCTGCCCTGTAGCACTACCAGCCATCCAACAGGGCTGCTATAAGTGCAGAAATAGGAAATCAATAACGGCTCACATGAATCAGCACTCCTGATCAGCTCTGCTGGGCTATGCTGCCTTGATGCCCCGCCTGTCTATTGTCACCCTCCTTCCCTCAACCTCACAGCCAAGTCCTGGGTGGAAACATTTAGTGACAGACACACGGAGCTTTTAAACTCTCAAAGCATTACAACAATGCTTGTTCTTCATTGCCAAATTAAGGTAATAAAAGATGATGAACAGATTTATGTGTGTTTAGCAGTCATTCACCAGCTACTCCACTGTGCTTTACATGGTTGAGAAGGGAAGGAGAACTGGAGAAAAAACAAAAAAGACTCATTAGGGATGACCTGTGAGGTAGGATGCTGCCATCTAGTGGCCAAACACTATCCTTTGCTTGAAAAATTCATTCCCTCCTCAGACTAACCTGAAGACATGATGCTAAAATGCTTAAATGCCTATTGAAGAGTTGATGTAGCTGCTCACACGAAGAGAGGGTTGTACTAAGTTTGGATTAAACAGACAGCGACAGGACTCTTGGTTGTACCTCACATCCTTCTGCATCAGTGGTATGAACACTGACATTTCTTAACTGTACGGTTTTAAAGTGTAAAAAATATCCCCTGTCGCTGTTCGTCCTCAGCTCTACCGGGCGTCTGCACTGTTCGAGACCATCCGCCACGAGGCCCAGCACAGCACCGACTATAAACTCTCGCTGTTTGACCTGCAAACCTCCTGTTACCAGGCTCTCCAAAGGGTCCTCGTCAGCCTCGGTGAGCCGACGAGACGTCCTCCTTCCTTGACGTCTCCTACATTCATGTTTAGCTTCTTATTTATTTCTAACCGTTGTTATACGCCTCAGGCCACCATGACGAGGCCTTGGCCGTGGCGGAGCGCGGTCGCACGCGGGCCTTCGCCGATCTCTTGGTGGAGCGACAGACGGGCCAACAGGACTCGGACCCCTACACGCCCGTGACGGTGGAGCACATCTTGGACACAGTCAACAGCCAGAGAGCCTTGGTGCTGTACTTCTCGATGGCAGCAGGCTACCTCTACAGCTGGCTACTGGCTCCAGGGGCAGGTAAGGTTACACTCGGACTTGAACTTTTCCACATTTTGCAATGTTACAGCTTTGGTTGGATTTTCTGTGACAATGATGCTGTATGTAATATGTGATGTGTGGTGGAAAGCTGGTATTGCACAGCATTCTAAACACTTGGTGGTGATGCTGCCAACACTACCATGGGAGTCTGATTGGGAGATGGGTGGAACTAAATGCAGGACAACTCCGAAGAAAACCAGTCAAAGGCCGCAAAAGATTTAAAACGTGGATGGAGGCTCACTTACAGTACAGGCAGGGCTTAAACGCTGCATCAACAAACCTGAGTGAAGTTATTTTGACAAGGTTTTAACGTTCAGAGACGTTCTCCATCCAATCTGACTGAGAATGAGCTGTTTGGAAATGAACATTTGGCAAAAAACAAATAAATAAAAATCCAATGCCACAAGACTTACAGCTGAAGGTTTTTCTACAAACTATTAACTTTCCAAAATTTCCCTTCCACTACACAATTATACTTTGGTCTAGCTCATAAAATCCTACAACTGTTTTTTACATTGTTTAACTAATGTGCTGAAATACTTTAGTATCTTGATAGTACGACATTTTTTATTTTTATTTTGCAGTGGCAAGTAGACCCACACAAATGTAACGTCCTCAAATCGAAGCAGAAAAAAGGGTCTGGAGGCTGGAGGCTTCACTGCAGCTGACAGAGGGGCAGCAGATCAGATCTGACACCATGTGGCAGTGCCACCTGCCTCTCCACTGTTAGGATTTGCCCCCCCCTGCCTTGCTCTTCACCCTAGAAATCATCTGCAAACGAAGCGTACTAACTGATAGTGACACAGATTGCGACATAGCCAAACTCTAGGAACAACTTCCCACAAATGTAACGTTTGCTTTTATTTAAAATTTCTTCCCAAATAAAAGTGGACATTGCATCTTTGCATACCTCCTCCCTCTGTCTATTTTCGGTAGAACAAATGCGGTTTTCCAGGTGAAGCCCCCACCCGTCCCCTCTTGTAAACATGACTAGTGAAATTCCTGTTTAATTAAGGGAACGGAGAAAGCTCCGGGTTAATTACAATTCATGTCACTCGCCTCCCGTGGCTGCCGTACTGTTAGCTCTACTTCAGGCCGCTTTTGCTGCCGTTGTGAGGAAAGGAAATGAGAGCAGTGACTCACGTCCCATGCCACAGGCCCTCAACATTTGATCAAGATGAACTCCTAGGCAACCAGCTGAACTTGACCCCCGGCGGTAGTCTCCTAAGCAGAAAGAACACCATAGAGAGAAGTGTAGCTCTTCAAAGCGTTAAATATCACCCCAGGCAAAGAGAGTGCCACTTGCTCGCTAATCGCCTGTCTGTCACTTCCTGGCGTTCCCTGGCATCCAGTTGGCACCGAAACACGGCCAGTTCTAGAGAGGTCCGTCGATAGCAAAGGGGGGTTTAAAGCTAACGTTTCTACGTTTGCGTGAATTCTGCACAATTCAGACATGAGTGTGTGTACCGTGTTGTTGGTTCTTGTAAATGTAACGTTATGTTCTCACAAAGTCCTAGAGAAATCACACACATGCAGCATGTAGCCCATGTCGCAGATTCCCTCCCGCTTGAAACAGATCTAGCAGACACCAGATGGCAGAGAGAGTCTACTCTTATCTTTTATTGAAGAAGTGTTTGTTTTATTCATTCGCTTTCACAGATGCACTGCTGCACATGGCCCTACCCACAGCTCTCGGTTTGAATGATCAAATGTTTCCTGGTGTAGCGAACAGGTCGCAGAAACAAAGCAGAAATGGATGTCGAGAAACGGAAATAAGTCCTGGTTTTGGTTTTGTTGTGCCTGTTGTCACAGGAATCCTGAAGTTTCATGAGGTTTACCTCGGTGAGGGCGTGTCAGAAGGAGGGTCCGACTTCCAGGATGGAGGTGGTGGTGGGATGGTGAGCAGCTCTTCGCTGGAGCAGCACATTGCCAGCGCTCGGGAGGCCCTGGGAGTCGAGTCGTACTACAGCAGGTAGGACGGTTGCATCTAAAAGATCACTCAATCCCTCCGTGAGTTCTGAGCCGTATGTTTTGGGTGCTTGCTCTCGGGGCTTTGGGTGTCCCAGTTCTCTTTGGGATATGTAACTGCAGGTCAAAGTCGCCGGGCTGTCTCTGCTTGCACAAAATTTATGATACGCGCTACATAATAATTCAATGTTCACGTTTTGCTTAAATACGTCTCTCTTCATTGTTCTTCTAAATGCACGTGAAGGTTTCACGACTGAGTTATACCAACTGTAACTTTTTTAGAAGTACAGTCACCAGATTGTAAATCTCCTCAAAGCATCGACAGACAGTCAAATTAATAGTGTAAATCACAGATTAACATGTTGCCAGTCTCTAGCTGGAAAGAGTAAAACTAAGTGATGTTCTGTCTAGGCTATTACCGAAACTTGACGTTTTTATCCCTAGACCTAGCTCGTTTTACCATGCCTCTGTGTGTAAAGGGCATTATTCTGCCCCACTGAACCCTTGGATGACAGCACCACCCCCCACCCACCACCTGTCTGAAAGAGTCCCCTCTCCATTCCTAGGAAATAAATGAGATGGAATAATGGCTCTTTGTATTGCACAGGAATAGTGAGTCCACCTGACAAATAGTGCATCAGAAGTGAAGCAACAGATAAAGGGGGTTACTCTGAGAATCAGAAGGAGAAGAAGATTGAGAAGAGGCGATAAAATCAATGGGGAGAGTCAAAGGAGCCGAGGTCGGTAAATAAAGACCCAACACACAACAGGGGATGCAGCCAGAGAGACTCTGAAAGAGACGGAAGATGAGCCGACGTAGGAGTGAAAGTTAAACTCGCCCACTGAAATCCATTCTGATGCGTCTCTAGTTGGTTTTTGATCCATGGTGCCCAGCTGGTGCGCCCAGCGTCTGTCTCGAATGCCGCGGCAGCTTGGAACTCCTGACCCATTATCAGCTCATTTACTACTCCAAAGGGAAGTTGCATACACACCACTACGCCTGGATGGGCACAATATGGCACCACTTACCAGCCCATTCACTATCTGGAGTGCAGACAAAGGGGCTGCAGCACTCTGAAATGACTGGAGACCAAATGAATGAGGTGGAAGTGAAACGGTAAGAGAATGTGTGCGAAACAAAAGCTGACAAAGAGAGGTGAGGATAAACAGTTTTGACAGGAAATCTCATTGTTGCCCCTATCAAATAGCTTCACTGATGCTCATTACGGCCAATAATAATTGGATTCTGCCAGTCCGCCACAAAGCAGGAGAGCAGAAGTCTTCCTATTTGCACAGATAAGATTTTCCAAAGACCAGGTAGGCTTTTGTGTGCCTTACTTGGATTTCTTCTTGGTCCACATCTGTGCAGTCAAACAACATCCAGTATTTATTTTCCTATCCACCTTGACGTGTCACCACTAGGAGGGTCAATATTCTTCAGAACGGCCCTGGTAGTGCTTCTTGCAGTCTTTCACACCTCTCACACCATCAGCCGTGACAGTTTAGATTTCACTTTTGACTTCCTGTTCATGTCCTGTAAGACTTTCCACAGTGACATCTTGTATTTCTTAGTAGTGCTTTATGCTGTAGCCACAACATCCTGTGTTAGTCATGAATTACCACCAACCAGTTACAGAGCTGCTTCACGATCGTGTAGTCACTTGAACTTTGCTACAGATTCTAAATTGACAATTGATATATATTTTTGACATTATCTTTCATATAAAATATGTCCAACATAGAGATATTTTTTATTTTTGCTAAAATGCATGGGTCATTGTGGTATTGTGCTTTGACACACATGTTTACTTTTTCAGTGTGAAGAAAGAAGCTGGTAAAGTAAAAGAAAAAATTTGGTGAAATCTGAATCTGCCAAGAATTTGAATAATTTTACATTTAACAGTGTAGCCTGTGGTGATGGACTAAGAAGGTGTTATGGGTTGGGTCTATATGAATATCTCAAAATATCAAAGCTGTTCGTTGACTGACCTTGTTAAAAACGACCACAAAGTTGATGCCTGCTATTCAAGACGTTGCCAAAAGAAAGCAGTGATACGCTGAGACAGTTTAGGTTGTCCACAAAGAATGTCGTTTTTGTGTTTCCAACTTCTTCCTTGCGAGATAGTCCTCCTCCCGATGTTGTGAGTAGAGTTAAAATCTGACATTTGGTTTGTTTTAACTCTTGGTGCATTAGAGGAAAGCTTTCAAACATGGAGACAGAACTAGGCGGGGAGGAGTGGTGTCGAGTAAGAAGAGTGGGGTGGGGGTGGCTGACTCCCCACAGACTAGATCAGCATTACCAGCATTATAATGAAAGGATTTAACTGTGCTTATCATCGGGGTGTCGGCTCAAGGCTGGGAAATTGGGCCAAGTGTGTGGGTTGAATAGTGTGTATTTATGGTGGATCGGGAGCGTGTGGAGTTGATTTAACAACGTAGAAACAATGTACGTCTCTGTATTGTCTGCTGTGCTCGAGAGGCACTTTTTTTTTCTTTTTTTTTTTTCCTCCTGCCAATATTTTTATGGTTATTTCTCTGACTCCATCTCTTTCCATCTCCTCCATCAGGGGGTGTTCTAGCAGTGAGACAGAGAGCGAGGCGGGTGATTTCTTGGACCAACAGTTTGAAGAACTCAACAACAAGCTCAACTCGGTCACCGACCCGACGGGCTTCCTGCGCATGGTGTCGAGAAACAACCTGTTCAACAGGTAGGGGGACGGTTGCACGTCAACGTAACGTACTCAGTCGCCACATTCTACTGAAAACCTCTTCTTTACAAAACAAGAGGATTAAAAATATGTGCTTGGGTAAGGAGATTCATGGGTATTGTGGCTCATCTGTGAAAGGACTTTCTTTGCCATTGTCTTGCCGGCGCAGAGGCAGCATGTGAATCCTCCTTATTAAATAGACGGAGTAAAGCCAAGCTGCTAAAGCCCTTATCAACTCTCTCCTCTGATGGAGCCGTGCGTGTGTGCGTGTGTGTGGGTGTGTGTGTGTAGGTGCGTGTGTGTGTGTGTGTGTTCATCTGTGTGCACACACTCGTGTATGAGTCTTTTCCCCAGACACCAGTAAGGCCCGCGTTTGCGGCGTCCGTGTTTGTTGTGCAGATTTATTAAATGTCCATTATTGGCCTGTTCAGTGTGTGATTATAAGCAAAATCCCAACTATTCTTGTACATTGCAGTGATAGGTAATGCATATCCAAAGAAAGTGTGTGTATGTGCGTGTGTGTGTGCGTGTGTGTCTGGGTCATATTTTCCTGTCCTAGTCCACAGTTGAGCTGCTCTTTGATGAGGGGGTAATTCCAGCTTTAATTGAGTCTCCGTGCTCATTAAGCCCCTTTAATGGGCTGCTGGTAATAATCCTCTCATTTTTTCTGCCCTCAAAAAAAAAAATTAGAATTATAAAGCTGAACATGCTAAGGACCCTGTTTTCTATCATAATACATAAACCGCAGAAAATGAGGGGAAACACTTAAACACCTTTCTCTTGAGGTTTGTCTTCACATCATTAGTGCGCTTTCTTTGCCTCTGCTTGTTTTTTTTTCTTCTCACGTTGACATTTTGTATCAATTTTTTATGCAGTTTGTCGCTATGATGAAGAATACAGAATTAGAAGGACTAGAGGTGCACCAATGTCTTTTCAAAGATTTTTGTCAGTTACAATCTTTTTTTTTTGAAGAACTATAAATGGCCAAATAGATATATCTTTTTTTTAGCTTTCTCCATACATTGAAAATGTAACTAGCTTTGCAATAAAACGTGTATAGTGAAAGAGTCCACCACTGAAATCTATGAGATTTCAGTGGTGAAATCTACAAGGTTGCAGTCTTTGGGTGCAATACTTGTAAAGCAAAACATTAAAACATTATCCTAGCAATCAGATTGCAAATAGATTGATTCTTTTCAAGAGGCTTCTTGATATGGGAAAAAAAAGTTGTCTCGTATTCCCTCAACAGCAGCTTCAATACTGAAGAGTGTTCTGGGCAGTGCTTTGATGTGGTGTGTTCACTAATCTGACGAGAGCCGATTACCAAACGCGGCCAATTCCAGTCACCAGATGATTTCTAGGTGCATCTGTATAATAATTTTCAAATGAATTATATTAGAAGTGGTTCAGGAACAATACAGTGAGGATTAAAAAGATTTGTCAACGGCTCTCTTTTATCTCTAATCTTTACAGAGACGCTTGACAGCATTAGTATGGGAAGGTGATGATGAAAGTCTGTCTAATCCGATCAGCGTGTAAAGCATTAGGTCATTACGAACAGTCAACACATAATGAGATTGTTTGATGGTCTTGATGAAGCTGTCAGTGAAACGACTGCAAATCCAAATAAAATACGAAGCCTACTTTAAAAGGGATCATTTCATAAAGAAAAAGCACATTGCTTCATTTTGTGCGGATGAAAATAGGTCATTTCATACAATGATTTACTTGTTGACATTTTTAGCCTTCTGATCTCTCTCAGCTGTGACTGAGGTAGACAGCCGGCGAATGCAGTCTTCACCTCCAACCTCACCGCCTGCTGTCTTTTAAATTCACTGCTTTGCACTGCACTCTACACCTTCTCTTGGCTTCAATCTTGCCTCCTCTCTCATTCCTCCTGTCAGGCTAACAAACGATTGTTTTGCTTTCCCATGGAGTCTCTTGCCAAGGCCTGGGAGAGAGACAGAGTGTTGAGAAGCTGGAGGGAAGCCTGTGGCCTGAGGCTACCAGAAGGGCAGGATAGATGTCTGTTGGCAGGGGTCCGGAGGAAACTCTAGCTCTTGTGGAGCAGATGGAGTGAAGTGACACGTTCAGACACAAAGCTTGGACCCACAGGGCCAAGCAAAAGGTTTCTAACCCCAGGGCCACCATTAGCACAGTTCTCAGTGTGCTGGGTGATGGTGAGGCCGAGTTTGAGCTGTTAATTCAGTCTCACCACAGATATACCTAAAAAAAAAAAAGGGTCTCTCTTTTAGCCCACATGCTGCAACCCAGCAAATGTATGACTTTTGGGTTTGCACTGCACATAGAAAAGACAATATAGGATGAGATTAGCACTGCTGTTCATTACCTATTGCTTATGTAGGGATTCAGCTGAAAGGACAGGTCTTCTAATCTTAGTTGTACCACAGAAGGGCAATGCTGCCATCTAGTGGGGAACGTTTATAATAGCAGTTTAATATCAGTGGAAGGTTAACAAGCAGGTACATCTAAAAAAATATAGAGGGAGTATTGTGAAATTATTGTCACTCATTACAGAAAGTAATCTATTATACACATTAAATATTTCAAACCTTTTGTTTTTTTTTAATTTTGTAATTATGATAATTATTTCCTATAGGGGATTAGAAAAGAATTGTCTCCAAAAAAATAGATTACATTGCCAGGCTTCTGTTAAACGCCTTCATTTCTATGCACTCAACACTTTGTTGGGAATCCTTTTGCATGAATTACTGCATCTATGTGACATAGCATGGAGCCGATTACCCTGTTGCTCTGTGGAGGTGTAATAGAAGCCCAAGTTGCATTGATAGCGGATGTTAAGTCATTTACATTTTGGTTCTGGTCTTTCTCATTTTTCCTCTTGACAATGTTCCATATTTTTTCTATGGGGTTCATGTCAGGCCAGTTTGCTGGTCAGTCAGGCAGAGTAACGTCATGGTCATTAACAGCTTCCTCAGTGTGGCCAGGTAATGTTTTTAGACCTGCACACCTGCCTAGAGATGAGCTAAAGCTGGATCATGATGGCAGCATTAAAAAAAATCTGCAGTTGACAATTGAGTTCTTTAGCTCATCTAAATGTCATTTTATACAGAAAAAAGTAAATGAACAGAGACATGATGGTAAAGAAAAACAAGAAGTACTGGTTTCCTTTCTTGCTCACACTGAAATTTAAATAACAAATATTTGGGCTGGTCCTGTATAGTTTAGTCCTTACTCCCCCTTTACAACTCAAGGCTCGCAAGGCATTAGTAGGCAGGAAGGAGTATAGTCCCTCCAGGAAGTTCCGGGTCTGACCCCGGGGTCTAATCTAGAAGAAAACCTCCAAAAGAAGATGCCTAGGAGGCATCTTGAGCAGATGCCAGAACCACCTCTTGTTTGCATTGAACCAGAGGAGCAGTACTTCAAGATCCTCCCAAATGACAGAGCTCCTCACATTATTCCTAATGCTGAGCCCAACAGTTGAAAAGAGGAGGTAGCTTATTTCAGTCATTTGTACCTAGGATATAATTTTCTTGGTCACGATTCATGTTTCATGACTACAGGTGTGGAGTTGAACCAAGAGGAATTACCTGTTACCTTTGCTCTTACTTTACCATGATAGATTGGACCAGTTCCCACATTACTTCCCCAGTTTCTCCATCCATCTTCCGCTTCATCATACCGTCACTCATGGATAAAATGTAAATGGTAAACGTATGGCGGTTTATCGAGTCCAGAGGACTCGAGTGCATATTAGGTTTCATGGTGGTAAGCTACATTGTAGCCTTAGCTACCGTGGGGCCATCTGGCTGAAGTGAGGCTGCCATACAATCGGCACCAGCTGGAGTGGTTCACTGTTCCAAAGCAAAATCCACATTCATTAATTACTGGGAGCCAGCTTTCCAACGCAGTGGTGTAAATTTTCAAGGGAGTCTGAGAAGTGTGGCCAATGAAAAACTTTAACACATTCACTAGCATTAAAATAAATAATAATAATTAAAAAAAACATAATGAGTTTATATCAAAAATGTGAGAGATTTTCCAAATATCTTTCCTCAGTCTGCAGTGTTGCAGTAAGATGTACAAGATAAAACCTCTGTTTCGTTCTGTGGTGTCTGTGCAGGAGCTGTCAGAGTATGACTAGCCTCTTCAGTAACACTATGTCTCCTGCCAAAGATGGTAACTCCTCACTGCCTCGACGCTCCAGCAACCTTGGCAAACCTCCACTGCGGGCACTTTACGACTTACTCATTGCACCTATGGAGGGGGTGAGTGAGCGCCGCCTCTCTTAGTGATTGACTGCATCCTACAAATGTTTGTTGAAGAACTGTGCAATGCCTAAGACAAGAAAAATCACAACATACCCACAAAAAGTTTTTGATTATATACACATATTTTTTTCTCATTCCTTTATCTGACAGGGGCTGATGCATTCCAGCGGGCCTGTTGGCAGACATAGACAGCTAGTGATGGTCCTGGAAGGAGAGTTGTACCTCATCCCGTTTGCTTTGCTAAAAGGAAGCTCCTCTAACGAATACCTGTATGAGCGTTTCAGCCTCATCGCTGTGCCCTCCATCCACGGCCTTGGATTCAGCGCAAAGGTTCCACGTCTCATTCGGTTCACTTCCATTAGCATAAGACGTGTCTTAGTCTTTTCATAAATCTTCGAGCATCTACCCCTGGATCGTCGCGCACATTTAAACTGTGTTGCTGTACTCTTAGGCTCACTCTCGGCGTCCTGGACCAGCTCCCTGTGGTGGTGTCTCCATGGCAGCAGTGGTGGGAAATCCTAGACTACCCTCACCTGTGATGGACCGCTGGCTTTGGGGACCCATGCCCACCGCCGAGGAAGAAGCTCTAATGGTGGCAGAGCTACTGGGGTGTCAACCTCTTACCGGCTCATCTGCCACCAAGGAGAGGGTGATGGGTGCCCTTACGCAGGCTGAATGCGCCCATTTTGCCACCCACATCTCCTGGAAGCTGGCGGCTCTGGTGCTCACCCCGAACCCCGAATGCGTGCCCGGCGGGGCAGGCGCCACTGTTGGGGTGGGAACAATAGGCAGAGGCGCGAGCAGTCGGAGAGGCAGCAGCGGTCGAGGCAGGAAGGGCTCCGTTGGCAGCGGCTACACCATCCCAGAGTCTCTCAACATGCAGGATGACGGCAGTGACGTGGAGAGCATCTGCGATAGTCCGCCCCTGCAGGAGTTCCTGCTAACGGCCGCAGATATTTTGGACCTGAGGCTGCCTGTCAAGCTGGTGGTGCTGGGGTAGGTGCAATGGATGTGGAGACGAGTGTCGTTTTGCAAAAGTATTTATACCCCTTGAATTTTTTCACATGTTCTTAGTTTAAACTTGTGCAACTTTTTTTTGAATACATAAACCAACACAATATTTTACGTAATTGTGAATTGGAGGGAATATGATGCATGTTTTTCAATGACTTTGTGACTATTAACGTAAAACGGTTTGGGTACATCTATATTTAAAAATACTTTAAAGCAAGTCTGTTCTTTTTAGTAAACACTATTGCGCCGTCAAAGCTTTTGAGCACACCCCTGATGTCGAGTCAAAGAGTTCAGTCTTAAACTCATCTGACCAAAACACCGTAGTTTGCATGCTTAGTGTGTCCTTTACGCAGCTTATAGCAAACTGCAAGCATAGCTTCTGTTGGCTTTCTTTGACCATGCTTTTCTTTTCTTGCCACTGTTCCATAAAGGCCAGACTTGTGAAGCGTACAACAGTTGTCCTGTCAGCCGATCCTTCTACTCTGAAATGTGTGCTACTTGTGCTGGACAATCACACAAGCGCCTAATTAAATACACTAAGGTTTATGTTTGTAACATGACAACATGTGAAAAATGAGGTGGTTAGAAGGCATTGCCTTTAAACAGAGGACATGCTGATTGCAATGTTGTATAAAAAAAGCTAAACCTCACACCAAATCTCTACTTTATCGTGGCTGCAGGTCGTACCAAGAGTCTAGCAGCAAGGTGACAGCAGATGGTGTTGTGGGACTAACCAGAGCCTTCCTGGCTGCCGGTGCTCAGTGTGTTCTCGTGTCCTTGTGGCCTGTACCCGTTGCGGCCTCCAAGGTTTTTGTCCACGCTTTCTACTCTGCCCTGCTGAACGGGACCAAGGCTAGTGCAGCGCTAGCAGATGCCATGAAAACCGTGCAGAGCAGCAAACAGTACTCTCATCCGTCCAACTGGGCAGGTTAGATACATTGTTCGTGCCTTAATTCAGTTGAAGTCGAACAGAAATGACAATGAAATGACTTGTTCTCGTTGCTTTATTCTCCCTTCAGGATATATGCTGATTGGCAATGACGTGAAGCTTAACAGCCCATCTTCCCTCATTGGCCAAGCGCTGGCTGAAATTTTGCAGTATCCAGATCGAGCTCGTGATGCTCTGAGAGTCTTACTTCATCTGGTGAGACGTCAACACAAACAACGCGACATCTGACAACCGGCAGCACACAAACACAACCGACGCATTGCTGCTATTGTCCTTTCAGGTGGAGAAGTCCCTTCAGAGGATACAAAATGGCCAACGTAATTCGATGTATACGTCCCAGCAGAGTGTGGAGAACAAGGTCGGGGGCGTTCCCGGCTGGCAGGCCCTGCTGACAGCCGTGGGCTTCCGCCTCGACTCCGCAGGCACCGGTATTCCTGCCGCAGTTTTCTTTCCCACTGCTGACCCAGGAGACAGGCTCCAGCAGTGCAGCACTACGCTACAGTCACTACTGGGTATGTAAGACACAAGCTGAAGATCACAGGTCAGACAGATTCAGAATCCACAACAAGCTACGTGTTGTTTGTTCTTTGCTTTGATCCTACGGTGAAAGTTCAAGATGCTAAAGGTGAAAATGAAAAGCCTTTTGACAGTAGCACCACTTAAAAAAAAACAAACAGTACAACATTTTGGGTACACTTGCAGGTCTCTTGCTGATTTATTTATTTTGTTTCACTGAAAAATGCAATCTATTGAGTTTATGTTTCTATCATTTCACATTGAGGGCCATCTGCTTAGTGCAGCTTATTTTGAGGTATAAATGCCATTTCTTGAATGAATAACAACAAGCTTCCTTTGTTCCCAACCCTTAGGTTTGCCGCCGCCAGCTCTCCAGGCTTTGTGCAAACTCATCACTGCTTCAGAGGCAGGAGAGCAGCTCATCAACCGGGTAAGAGCCTGCTGCTTCAAACAAACGCACAGTATGAAATTGATCTTGGTTTCAAATGACATCTGCCGTTTGAACTAGAAAGTGTTTAGAAGAACGGTACCTTGCAAACCAATCGTATTCTTTGAACTTTTCTGATTTTTTTTTTTGTTTGTTTGTTTGTTTGTTTTCACTTTGAATCTTGAAGCTTCCATATTTTTATTGGGTTATTATGTGATAGACCAATATATTTGAGAAATAAAAGGAAAATACAAGATTTTACCGTTTTTTGGGGGGGAACGTGAGGGGGCAGCAAACGTGTGAAAGAAAGCTTCCTGGTTAGATGCGACAAAAGGCCTACAAACAGAACTAGCATTGCTAGCTACAATACTAATTATTTTTCTCTTCCACCCCTGAAATACCAGAGAATTAAGAGTTACACAGCAGAGGTTTATCATTGTACACGTGGCACATGTGGCGATCACATGCTTGGACTCAGAAACCGTGCAGTTAGGTGGTGATTATACAAATTCAGTGGGTATAACATGAACCATGCTCCAACTGGTCTGTGTGTGCTGATTGCACCGAAGTGCGATATTACACACCGGCGCTACCTTTTTGCTTCATTTCTTCTTATGACTGAATCTTTTTAACCTTTATCTGCAAACTGTGTGCATGCATTTAAAAACAGCCTTTTTTCTTTTCCCTGCACCCACCTTGTGGTCTGAAGGCTGTCAAAAATATGGTGGCCATGGTAAGTGACCATTCACCTATCTGCACTGCCTTTTACTCTGCTCTGCTTCTCCTCTCTCTACCTATTTAACTTGCTAAAAATAATAATAAAGAAAAAGAATCAGGAAAACGGGACCCTTTGTAAAGAGGCTTTGTGATGGTTTTTATAATCTACTTTGTGATGCTGTTGATCATTTACATGGTTGTAGGAAGCTAACCTACCATTTGTTGCGTATATTTTTGCACTTTTCCATTCCTTTGATTGCTGAAGGATTTCCAGCCTCGGATTATTACGGCTCAAACGAAAGTTTCAGGATAGTTGCAGGGATTAAGCTATGATGTAAAGCTACTATGGCGCAGCCAAAGGCTCTCTTTTACTTTCCACACAGTTACGTCAAGCTGGCAAAGTTTTCTCTCTTGTTAGATATGTAATCCTCAGTCCATGTGAACATTCCCACAAAGGTCCAATTCTTAGCGTTCTAATTCTCTGCAGCTACTTCCCTCCACCCCCATTGTCTCGTTAACTAATACAAAGGATTTAAAACATATTAAGAAAGATTTTCTGTAGTTCGTTAAAAGGTTTGTATTTTATTATTTCTAGAAATGATAAAATACAAATTAGAAATTTGTATTTTAGAAATTTCACTATATATATATCCTTAAATTGGTAATTAAATTACTATCAGCAGCACAGAGCTAGTGAACTTGCTCACAGAGTTTTAATTTCATAGTCCTTTCTTCTTTGTCTTCCAGCTTCACCAGGTGCTAGTCCAACTGCAGACAGGAGAGAAGGAGCAGGACTTCTCCCTCCTGCCCATTCAGGTGTCCATCAGTGTGCAACTGTGGAGACTGCCTGGATGCCATGAATTTCTGGCTGCTCTTGGTAAGTTAAATCTTAACAAAATAAGACTGCTTCTTTGTGTCTCCTGTAAATTTTGAGTAACTTTGCATGAACATTGTAGAATGATTTCATTTATACAAAATTTCATAATCATCAAAATTAACAGAAATAATAAACACTTGATTTATATCACTCTGTGTATAATATATCTAAATGCAAATTAGATATATTATCTATTCATGCATGCATGGAGTCGAGGTCACATTTAATCGTTTTTAAATTACATTTTGTTGTTTTCTTTGCACAGGATTTGATTTATGTGAGGTAGGACAGGAAGAAGTGGTGCTAAAGACAGGCAAACTGGCTAACCGGCGCACCTTGCACTTTGCCCTTCAGTCTCTGCTGGCACTGTTTGGTAAATTGGTTTATTCTTTTTATCTGTTTTGTACTTTCAGGGTCTCAATTTGTTTTTGGACCGCTACAGATTTCATTTGTTTCGTTTTTTTCACATGCATATGTTTCTTTGCTTTGTTTCCAGACTCCACAGAACTGCCCAAGCGACTGAGCCTGGACAGCTCATCCTCCCTTGAGTCTCTGGCTTCGGCTCAGTCTGTCTCTAACCCATTGCCAGTGGGATACTCCAGCCTTCCTTTCTCTCCCCCATGCCTGGACAATCAAGCATCAGATGCCATCTCTGTCTACAGCCTCAGCTCTGTAACCTCCTCTATGAGCTTTGCCTCCAAGTCAGACTGCGACTTCCTTAGTCATCGACAACGAGGGGGCGCCACTGCACACTACACTGTTCACAAACACCCACATGTGCCACGCAGTCGCTCGTCCCCGCAAGGAGCTGCTGCTGCAGGTGCGGGAACACGAGGTGACGAAGAGGAGTATGAGGGCTTTTCCATTATCAGCAGCGAGCCACTGGGCAGCCACTGTGACTCTCTGCCTCTACCACCAGGTCACAGTCAGCGACACCACCGAGGAGGCAGGGGGGTTGGTGGGTCCGCGGGAGCAGGGAGAGGCTACACGGTCTCCGTATCATCACGGGGCAGCGTCAGCACCCCGACGTCTCCTGTCAAAGCATCCCTCGTGCCCAGTCCAAACTCGCCCTTCCAGAAGGTGGGCAAGGTGAGCAGCTCGGACACAGGCGAGTCTGACCAGTCCAGTACTGAGACGGACAGCACTGTCAAGTCGCAGGAAGAAAAACCCGTTCATCTGGACCCCCAAGAGCTGGCCCAGAAGATTCTGGAGGAAACTCACAGCCACTTGCGAGCTGTGAGCAGTCTTCAGCGGGCTGGAGCGGAGGGCGGGACGGGACCCGCTGCGGCCTCAGCTCGCAGCGGTACGTTCCGCTCCTCCGAAACCAGTGCATTCAGTCGTCCCAACAGCAGCGCCAGTGGTCGAGCACAGTCTTCCCCCAAGCCCAAGCCTCCCTCCCGGTCTTCTTCCCTGCAGAAGGTAAGCTCTGGATACAACAGCCCTGCAGTCTCAGAGTCTTCCCAAAAAGATGGTAGCCATCCTTCGCCCACGCTGGACAGCCATGCACAGTTCAAACTGAAGTACCCAAGCTCTCCATACAGTGGCCACATTTCCCGCTCTCCCAGCAACGTGTCTCCCAGCTCTGGACACCAGTCGCCAGCCGGTAGCGCTCCGTCTCCTGCTCTGTCCTACTCTTCTACAGGCTCTGCCTGTTCTACATCAGCAGATGCCCCAGATCTGGACCGGCTAAGAAGAGGGGTCATTGATGAAAAAGTCCAAGCTATCCACAACCTGAAGACGTTCTGGACTAATGCCGCAGCTCAACAGCAGCAACATCTAGGTCCCGTCAAAGCCATCCACAGCACATCCGGACCTATTGCTTCGGCCAGTAGAGACGTACTGAGCCTTCTAAACCTCTCCCCACGCCACTGCTCCCCTCATGACGCCCAAGACAGCCTGGAGCTGCGGGAGCTGGGACTGCAGTCACTGGATAGCGGTACCAAGAATTCTTCCAATGGACACCATTGTTCCAACCCCAGAAAAGTTGCCCCGTCGCCTACAATTTCCACAAGCAGCAGCCCTGGTGCTCGTTCTATCCGACTGCCTGCTGGCAACGGATACAAATTCCTCTCGCCAGGAAGATTTTTCCCTTCTTCTAAATGCTGAAACGTTGAAAGTGGTTCTGTAATTTACTATCCTGGGTGGCAGAGGATCAGGGCACCTCTTCAGGACCACCACTGGCCCATCAAGCCTAACTCAGTCTGAGGGATTTCTTTGACTTGTGTGTTCCTGCAGAAACAGATGAATAAATGGCTTGGAGACTGTCTTGTCTTTGTGGCCATAACACTGTAAATGGCAATGAGAAATACTCAACGACCTGATACTGTGTTTGTGTGTAACTGTGTCAGGTAGCTCTAAATGCAATTTGATATTTTTTTTTCCCCAAAAAAGTTGCTGTTTGTGTGGTCAAAAGATGCAACAAACCTTATTTCCCTCCATTCTACTTTTTGTTTTTAAATTTAATTATTATTGTTATTATTGTTTGCTATTGTTGTTAATATTAAAAACATTATTATTGTTATTATTATTGTTGTTATTATTATGTTTTGTAAATTTATTTGTGTTTTACAATCAGTATTAACTGTTTTTATAATTAAAAGTGAACAAATCTGTACCTTGTAAAGATGGATAGAGTGAAAAAAAATCAATTTAATATTTTTTATTGAAATCAAGAGGGCATTTTGCCTGATTTCTTTGTGATCTGAGTGTCTGCTCTGAAGCATGGATTCTCTTGCTATTCAGTGTTAAGTACCATGTATGACTTTTTACCCCCATGATTTTTTTGAGATTGAACATGGCAGTTTCACAGCAACAATCTGTCATTTACCAGTAAACTGTTTCAATAAAAAAACATCATGTTTACGTTCTTGTCTTCCTAACTTGGCAAAGGTTTATCAACTAGAGAGACAAATGGATAAAGAGCTCTGAAAAAAAAATACATTTCCCTATACTTACGTTTCTGTTAGCTTTTGATCACTTTAATGTACAAAATAACCTGAGCAAATACAAAATGCAGTTTGGAATTCTTTGAATAATTATTTCATTTGTTGAAATCAAAAAGTTATTATAACCAGCTTGGTTGTGAAAACATAAATGCCTTTTAAAAATAACTTATTAGACCATCATGACTAACTAGTTGTAACTAGTTGTGATAACTATCAAGCATTTGAAATAACTGGCAATAAGGTTTTTGTTTTTTTTACGTCACTATGTGGGCCACAAATCACTGATGATTTGTGGACCACGTTTTGCAAAATGAAGCCATATTGGAGAGTTTTTCACCATGAAGGGCCCATTTATTTCCACACCATTACAGCTGGTCTAAAGTTTGAGCTTTGACTGGGCCACTACAAAACCTTTACTGTTTTTAGACATTCACAGGAAGACCTGTGGAGGTGCATTGGGTCATTTTTCCTGTTGTATAAACAAAGTGTGCTTTAGCTCGAAGTTCTGATCTGATAGTCAAATATTTTCTGTTAGGATTTTTTAATAGAGAAGGGTTCCACAATTTATGGGATGTCTTCCAGGTTCTGCCGCAGCAAAGCAGCCCCAGACTGTCCCACTACAACCATAATTGGGTAGGATCTCTCTGTCTCAAATGCCATTCCCTCAACTTCTCTCTCTCTCTTACCCCCAAATGTTTTGGGGACCCATTCCTTCCTAGGTGTCACTTTGTTTCTTAGCTTTTCTTGAAAATTTTTAGATGAAGGCATTATTTTTGTTCCTTTTTGAGACACTTCAGCCTACACCCTGTTGTCAAGCAGATTGTGTTTAAGGGATTTCTGAATTCTGAAAGTGTGGTTAGTAATACGTGAACTGAGTTTTGAACTACTTCATAAAGTTATTTCATGGTTTTCATGGGGCAATTAATTTGCTACATTTGATTTGATTGCTTTTTGTCATTAAATAAAATAATAGTTTGAAGTTGCATTATGTAATAGTTGTTTCAGGTTAATACCAAGCTATTGGAATGACTCTGAGTTTAATGCTAAAAAAGTGTCAATAGTACTTGAAATAATTGGTTGGTGACAAAAAAAATATAAAGTTTGGCAGGTCAGAAATTGGCCTAACAATAATCATATAAGCATCAAGATTACTTCTTCTCAGGTGAGTTTTTTTTTTTTTTTTTTTTTTTTTACAAAAAACAGCCTTAAAACAGCATACAGTCATCTCATGAGGATAGTGTACAATGTTAAGAACATCATTTTGGAAAGGCAAGATTATTTGTGTGGCACATTTCAGAACAGAGGTAAGTCAAAGTACTTTATCTGATAAAAGCATAAAACAACAATAAAGAAGATTGAAAAATAGGACACTGCAAGGGGGAGAAAATGCAAAGTTGGAATACAGACTGAAATGAATGATATTTTGGTTATTAATGAAAGACTCCTCTGAACTAATTGGTTGAGTCAAATACATTTTTTAGAAAAGGATGTAATTATTGGGTCTAAAAGACATGATTTCTGTAATAACTGAGATTAAACTTTGCTAGACATTTCGGCATAAAACTTGTTTCCTTATTAACCAACAATGGTGTAATAATATTTCTGCTTTGGCATTGAGAGAAATTATAAGTAATCTTTTCTGTTAGATGGATCGGCACGTATATGGGTTTATGGACAGATTAGTTGCTTTCTACAGCTTGAACAAAATGTGCCAGATAAAGAATAGTTCAAAGTATAAGTTATCCTCTGTAATAGGAGATTACTTTGTCGGCGATGAGATGTAAGAGAGTTTGATTGGTTAATTTTAATTAGTAGGTGTGTCCATCCTCTTTCTACCAATCATAACTGCTGTGGGCGGGACAGGGCACGGCGCTAAGAGCCAATGACGTCAGCAGCACTCGGCAGTCGCTGGGCAGTACCAGCAAAACCGATAGAAGCAAGTTGCTATGGTTGTCATCAAGGAATAGTGAGTTTTTTTCTTCTTTCTATCTCAACTATGACTTTTGCGCCTTATTAAGCCAATATTTAGTGATATAGAAAGGGTTAGGTATTCGGGCGAGTTTTAAGTGCGCCTCTCCCCTTGCTGAAAACTTTTCAGCATATATCGGTAAGGTACACGAGGGGGAGAGTGGGATTGTTCAAGAGCTGGTCTGGCCTACCGGCTTTGACAGCGGCGCGCTATTGTTTGACAGCTGTTGCTTCTTTTAACTTCTAGTGAATCTGCCGTGTCCTAAAGACGCACACTGTGTTTCGTCGGCATTATTAGCACGTATATCCGTGCTATCCGGCTTCAAGGCACTGAAACTAGTACGGTTTGCTAACGCTGTTAGCTAACCGAAAGCGTCACCTGGATGGGGAAGTTGCCCTGTTCTGTTCATTTTAACACAGGCAGCATTGACTCAAGCAGCTCATATGAACCCAAAGCAAGACAAAAGAGTTGATAGAAATTGAACAAAAGTCAAATCAAAGTTTTTAACTAATACTTTACCCTTAGTAAGTATCTAAACGATATCACCGCTTAACCGAGTGATTTAAAGTTCGTGTTGAGTACATTATTTTGATATTGGCATTGCATTGCAAATCACAACAGCATACGTGGTATTAACTTGTAAACAAACCACGTTATTCGTCTCTTTTGCTTTTGACAATGTTCCGTCTCAGAGTCTTAAAAAAAAGCCCAAGAAGAGAAGTTTGATATAAAAAATAATAAAGATGAACGTCAGAAAAGTATCTATAGACTGTAATTTAGAGAAGACTGTGGTCATAGATTTGCATTTTGAAGCACATGAACAATGTAGTGTGACTTCTACACAATAGTGGGCATCCTCAAAGCTAAGAATTTTCAAAATATTCTGATATTTTTTTGGATGTGAACTACAAAATCTTAAGTTGCATTATGTAATGGTTGCCTAAAGCAGCTGGTGAGCTGTTGAACTTAAGGTGCTTCATAGATAAAGTCTTAAGAAATCATAATGGTTGAAAATATTACATTAGTTGTCACTTTGAAATGTTAAATATATAAATGTGACTTTCACCAACTTGTAAGCGTAAAGCTGTCGGTCCTGACTGAGGGTTGAAGACGGATATGGCTGTTTGTATATAAAAACAAAGCAATTCATCAATTATGAACTCTGGAATCAACCTTGTGCCCGAACAATATCTTTTGAGTACTTGTACTCAGCCAAATCTCTCTGTAAGGCACTTTGGAGGACAAATTGATAAGAAATTTGTCAAAATTCCATCAAATTAATCCTGCTTATTCCACTGAAATGCGTCACTCTCGTTTCCAATTACATGCGTTTATATTTAGTCCTAGCGATAAGACACTATTGTCGAAGTTAGTTAATCATATAATGTCTGTTGATTTGAAAAATAATCTGAGAAAACTCATCTAATTACATTGAGGCATTGATTTTTTTCCCACCACCTACAATCCCTCATCCTGAGCAAGCATGTGGCAATTATTGGAAAGGAAAAACTCCCTTTCAACAGGAGGCTCAGTATAAGTAGCCATCTGACCAACTGAATGTTGAGGACATTATTAAATCCAAACGAAACCAATTATATTCAGTGTTTATTATACTAAAATATTTTTTTTATATTATTGCAACCAGAACTAGATATTATTCTCATTTGCTGCCTTTTTCAGTGTACCTCTGATTATACAAAAGTCATCAAATTTGAACTTGAGCATTCATAAAAATCTCTGTAAACAGTTCCTCCTTTCTCCCATATTATTTCTTAAAGAAAATGGAAACTAATGAAATGAAAAAAAGTAGATCTTAAAAACTGACTGTACTTTTTTTTTTTTTTACCGTGAATGACCAAACATGGCTGTGTGCATCTACATATCAGCATTGAGTAAAGTCATGAGAAGTCCTTCTGTCAGCACTCTCAACTATTCTGCAACAGTCATTGAAAAACCCATGTTGGGCAACCACACAAGAAGAGATCGGTGACTTAATAGACCCAGAGTTGCTCATGATATGATGCCATTTTAATGCTTATCCAAGCCAAGAATTGTTTTTGTGGTTTATTTCTTTCTTTCTTTCTTTCTTTTTTGTCTTATACACAAAACAAAATTACATGTTTTTCAAGTAAGCACCCTAAAAGTGGATAGCTGTAGAGAGACATGGATGAAAGGATTTTATTTATGGTTTTTGAAAAGGTATTATCCTTTACCCTATAGGTTTTTGTTTAAAGATTGTTACATTTGAAAATGTTGTCCTGGATCGTCTTATTGTTCTCTAGAAACTCTTCAAATACTTGGCTTAGTTTTGTAAAATCATGTCAGACTGATTAATAACAGTGTTGTATTCAACATGGTTCTCTGCACCATGTTGGTTGAATTCCATCAGCCTTTCAATGTATGAAGAAAGAAAAAAGACCTGCACTAAATCCTCCAGATCAATTATTTCATTTGCTTTGTGAAAGCATTCGGATCTGTGGTTTTCTACTGCAAGATCCTTTCACAATGCACCATCCTTCCACAACTCCTTCCCCCAAACGTTTTAGTACGGTTCAAGGCGTATTTTAACTATAAAATTCACCCTGAAGCTGTTTGCAACCTTGATGATGTCAAAACTCATCGTTTTTCTTTGCAAGGCCAGGCCACACAGTCCTCTCCTGTCTTTTAGCTGCTTGTCTTTGGGTGTCATCTCAGTTCAGCTTCGCACTGTCAGTGGAGGACGAAGCACAAATTTCTCATCGTTTGTCGATGCTGAACGGCTTTAAACGGACTGAATGAACGTTGGAAAAGAATAAAGCTCCGCTTTAGGTTTACGCTGAGAGAGAACTTCCCCTTCCTTGTGCTGTTTTAACATTTTTTTTCCTCTCCACTTGGTCAGTAGTTGGGGAGGAGGAACTTTTCCCCAGTTTCAGTGATGTCATGATGTATTGTATATTTAAATTTGAACAAAACATTGCAATGTATGATTTGGTTTAAGTTGAGAAATAATTTCTGTTTCTGTAATAATTTGAATATTCAGGTATTTTAAATTTATCTCTGCTCTAAAAAATGAATTACCATATTTGCTCTTTGTCTTGAAGATCTTCAAATTAAGCTTACCTGTGTGTTTGTTTTTTTGGGTTTTTTTTTTAAGTACTTGACTCTTCCACTTAATGCCAGTGATGAGTGTCTGTTCTTGCTGTAGTCGGCAGAGTGCAGACCTGACAAGGGCTGGCTCACCTTTTTAGTTATTTTTTCTTGGCCTTTTTTTTTCCCTCCCCCTTCAGAAAGTGTGACCCTGATGAGTTTCCTCATTGCCCCATAAGATCACTTTTGTTATTTTTCTGTTTATTTGTCTCCCCCCCAAAATTCTTCTTTCTCCATCTTTTTCTTAAATTCCACTCTTTTCAATCTAATCCATACCTTTTAACCCAAAAAGTGTTCAGTCATGGAGTGATGGAAAAATAATTCAATTGCCAAAATTTTCACATTTACTGTTTACAGAACTTTCATAAACCTGACAAAATGTTGTTTCAGGAGAAACACAGCTTTTAGCAAGATATTTTAAAACATTTTGGGGAATTTAAGTATTCGATGCACCTACGATTTTCCTTTTTCTTTTCCAAGTATCACAACTTCCAAAGAATGAACAGGTCTGTAATTTGTTGAGGCATACCTCGACTGAGACAAAAAAAAAATTTTTTTTGCTGTAATTTTTTTTTTGTTTTGTTTTTTTAATCATAATTAGCATTTTATTGAATGATATAAGTACTTCATCATCTGCCAACTAGCAAGAATTTTGGCTTTCAAACCTTTTTTCTTTCAGACTCTTGGAAGAATCTGAATTAACGAGTCACAACAACATTTAATTTCCCTTTGAGATCAATAAAGTATTTCTTAATTTGAATTTTAGTTAATCTTTAAGAAGCCCTCTCGTTCTCAGCTTATTAATTGTATTAACTGTTTCAGAAGACGCTTGTTAACTCACTCATTCAGACTCCAACATGAACAAGTACACGTCAGTGGTCTTGTGTTTAGCTCTCGTTTCCTTTTCCTGGTTTTTGATGTGGCCCTTTCTACTGTAACTGGTTGTCATCTGTATCCTAATACAGTCAGTCATGCATTTGTTGACAAAACTTACCAGGAAAGCTGTTCTCTTGATTCATGAATGTTGCTGCCGTCGGTGTGTACAGCTCCCAAAAACACTTCATAAAGTACTGCCTGGTGCTCTTGCAGTGTGGGACATCTCACATGCCCCGCACTTTGAAAAAGCTTGTTACGCCACCGTACGGGCCAGTAAAACTTTTTTTTTCTTTTCCCTGATATTGACCTTGTTCTACTCTACTGATGTAATGACCTAGAATTATGTCTAAAGCAGAAGTATGGAATACTGAACAGAAAATTTTGTAATACTTTGGCAGTCTCATCCCATTTCATATTTATTTTCTTCTCATTTGCAGCCGAGTGGTCTTGCCCTGTAGCATTGAGGAGGTGAGTCGCCTTTTGATACGTGTAGGCTACCCACTAGGAAACTTTGCCTTTTTTTTATTTTTTTATGATATTCATGGTCGTTCAGGAAATTTTGTAGAAGGCAACAAAAAGTAAAGATTTTAGTACAGCTTCCAGTGGCTTGTTGAACTTTAGTGTTATTCCATATTTAACATAATAAACTTTATACACCGTAAATGACAGACATTATACAGTAACGTACAACTTGGGGAAAACGGTACTGTGTTGATCAGAAATGTCCTTTTTGTAAAATGAATACGTTTGTTTTTCAGTATCAGGTCGGTCAGCTCTTTTCTGTGGCAGAAGCAAGTAAAAATGAAACCGGTGGTGGGGAAGGTATAGAAGTTCTCAAGAATGAGCCCTATGAGAAAGATGGCGAGAAAGGACAATATACACACAAAATTTACCACCTAAACAGGTATGTGCCTTTATGTTTTTGAACAGATTGCTTGGCCTCTATGATCTCTGTGATGTAATAGAGCGGTGCTACCAGGTGGTGGCAGTGTTGCTTCATTTGTGAAGCTGTTCCTGCTGTCTGTGCTGTAGACCCCCTGAATCGGTCTTTTCCTCTCCTCTTCCCTGTCTGTTCCTGTCCTCCCCCCATGCTACAGTAAAGTCCCAGGTTTTGTCAGACTCATAGCTCCTGAAGGCTCCTTGGTTTTCCATGAAAAAGCTTGGAATGCCTATCCCTACTGCAGAACCAGTGAGTTCCCCTCTTTACTTCACTTCAGTTTGCGTTGACCAAAAGCCCTTCTCACTCCAATTTATTGCAGTTTCTGTCATATCAATATTAACATGTAAATAAATACTTTTTCTCTTTCTTCCATCCCCCTCTCTCATGAATAACCTTGATGCAGTTGTGACGGTATGTATTTTCAAATTAACATGTTGAAATACTCCAAGCTAAATTTAAGGTACTTCAGTTTGCTTTATATTCCCCTTATTGCAGTTTTTCTTTTTTCTTCTTTCCAGAATGAATATATGAAAGACAGTTTCTTCATTAAGATTGAGACGTGGCACAAACCGGACATGGGAACACAAGAAAATGTTGGTTCTCCCAATTTTTTTTATTAATTAATTTATATATCATCTGAGAATGTCTTACAGAAAAAATGCTAATTATGACAGATAACACTGAGGTTTCTTTTCCCTTTCATTTTTCTCACAGGTGCATAAAGTCGATAGCTCAATATGGAAGAATGTTGCTGTTGTACCCATTGACATTGCAGACAGAAGTCAAGTGTCTGCTTCTGTAAGTAGAAAACAATTGGGTTCAAATCTGAAGCATGGTTTATTGTGATTGGGTGCCTCCATGTGGACAAGTGTGGTCATTGCCCTTTTAGCATAAATAATGAATGTTACTGTAATAACATGGTGGGCTGAGTTTAGAAGTTGTGTTAAATAAAAACGCAGCAGATCTATGTTTTTTTTTAACATTTAAATTAATCATATTTTTAAAACCTAGGTTTGAATTGCAGAAGCCTCCTCAAAACTGTTTTAGTTTCTTGTTTGTTCACTTATTGTCTGATCACAAAAAGCAATCTTGGTGTGCTATAGAATAAATCAATGGCAAATTTATTTGCATAGAACTTCAGTGCAATTTTATTCCATCACAATTTAATTCACATGAGTTGATCTCAATCGCATGTTATTCCAGCTCAGAGCAGTCTGGCTGTCAGTGATGTTTCAGTCCAAAATAGTCTGACTAAATAGGTTCATTTCCAGAGGATTATTGTTTATGAAAAGGAAAGTTGTCTTGCTCAGGAAACTGACTTATTGCATCAAACCTTTACATGCAAGAGGTTGCTGCAGCACTGAGGAGGAGACTTTCTATTTAACAGGAAAAGACATCTGCAAACCCTCAAAAACAGTTTGCACCCAAGTGCATCCTTGATGGCTAGCGGCTCATGTGTAGGAAATTATAGCTCTATTTTTAAACAATTGAAAATCAAAGTGTACAGTTAAGAAAAATATGAAACTGAGCTATTTAAGATGAAACTCGTTTTTTTCCCCCCCAATACGGGTAAGGAATTTCCACTTTTTTTTCTCTATTTTACAGAGTTGAAGTCAGATGTTCATGTGAAAAACCTTTGGCCCCTTTCAGATTTTTGCTTTTTCTGTTTTTTTTTTTTTGTCACAAATTTAAGATTTCATTTGCACCAAACTTTAAATGTGAAGATTAGTAAACTCCTAGGTAATTAAGTAACTATACTTTATCACATATTTGGAATTTTACCAGCCATACCATGGACTGTTTTTACTTTCTGAACTGTAGAATCAAGCAGAACCTGTCTAGCAACATGAAGCATGCCAAAACCAGACGTCATGTATTTGCAGCTGTGAGGAACGACAGCTGACTTATCAGTGTCGCTACCAGATGCAATGACGACTCATCCAGAAGGCCACAAAAGAACCCAGAACATCATCCACAGCACTCCAGGCTTCTCTCGCCTCAGTTAGCACCAGTGCTCATGATGCAGCAGGAAAATCTGGAGACACACTTTTCTCTCGTAAAAATATCAAAGTATTTAGAGGATCTCCAAAGCACTATACTCAGTTGACTACCCAGACAAAAGTGGAACTATTTGGGAAGTGTGTAAAACTACCAACATTTTTGAAAAAGAATTTAAGAATTTAAAACCAAAAAAAAATGGTCCTGGTGGTGGTGCTTCTGTGGTGCTTCAGAACCTGCATGACTTGGTGTAATCGAATAAACCAGGAATTTTTTCTAGAGTTTCCTGCCACCTCAGCTTTTAACCTCAAGCTCATTTGAGTTATGCAGCAGGTTAGCAGTCTGACGTTCACCAGTAACTCCACTTTTGAATGAGACAAAAAAGATTCTGATGTGGCCTAGTCGAAACATTGCGAAAATCACAGTGACCGCTCCTGCTGGCTGTGGTCGCAAGCGTGGCACAGATATTTTGTTCAGGGGGATGTTACTTATAGGAAGGGTTGTTTTGAACGTCTCTTTTCCTTGTCGGATGAAAACCACTTTTGGAATTTACCAAATTATTTGATCTTTTTTCTGTTTTCATCTGAAACATTGAAATATGACGACTGCAAAAATCTGAGCACTGTATGATTTCCAGAGAACATCCATCAGAGGTTTTACTGCTGCATTGTGGGCTTTGACTGAACTATTTTGACATCAGGACTTTGCCTTCTCTTTTTCTCTTCCAATTAGTAAAATTTTATAAAGCCGAGTTTGTGTCTGTAAAACTCGAATTACACTTAATGCCATAAAGTACTGGAGACCAAAAAAATCTTAATATTTCCAAAATAAACATGTATTTTCGTTCATTAAGGATTGAATAACTTAATGACTCTTCAAAAGATCCTGCTGTTGTTAGTTAATTTGGAAGATTATTCTTCAAGAAATGAGTCTCTTGCCCTGTGAAGTATGAATAATAGAAAACTCCAGTTTGTTCCATCATTACTTTAAAAACTCCCCACTGTTCAGTGATGTAAACCGGAATGTTTCAACATTCCTGCTTGACGAAAGT
Organism: Poecilia formosa; assembly: GCF_000485575.1. Taxonomy (NCBI): domain Eukaryota; kingdom Metazoa; phylum Chordata; class Actinopteri; order Cyprinodontiformes; family Poeciliidae; genus Poecilia; species Poecilia formosa. The sequence continues at coordinate 4,276,238 of NW_006799944.1, read as the reverse complement.
GATTGATCTCTGATGGCAAACTATGCTTTCTGCTTGATTATTAACAAACTCTCAAGATGATCCTGTCGCATTTTGTGGGAAGGGGTTGCAATGGAAATAAGTACCAGCAACTTTTTGGGTTGCTCCGAGGTGTTTTATAGTTTTGAAATACAAAGAGTAAATTTAGGTTTCTTTTTTTTTTTTTTGCGCTTTCTGAAATCTTATTTGAAGATATTGCACATTATTGCTTATATCTGACATCCCATTGCCTCATTTCTGTGCTGCTATCTGCGTGTGCAATTAAATGTGTTGCTACTTGAGCGAGGAACATTGGTTGCTGTGTGTGTACATGTTTGTTTGCTGCGGGTAGTTAACGAGGCGGACGTGTTTGCCTTGCTGAAGGAGTGTGTTGTGTCTCAGGGCCCTATCAGCCCTCAGCCTCGGGCATGACTGCAGGGCCTGGGGCGTACCGCCAGCACAGATGAGTTTGTTAGCGTAATTAAAGCTCACTGTGCAGTGTGCACCGGAACTCCAGACACACACACACACGCTCGCGCACACGCACGCACGCATGGCGAAGCACACTCTTTTACTTAAGAAGTAGCTCCTCTCCGTGTACCGCGGCACATCGATTCACAGACCTCATTAGTACTGCTGTGTATTGTTATAGCGATGGAGCTCTGAGCATTAAAACAAGCAAATTATTGTGACTGCGTGTGTGCAGCACTGTCAGGCAGGCACGTTTCCATTTCTCTCTCTGCTTGGCATCCTTCTGTTGGCCAGTAACCCTGAAAAAGAGTCTTTTCGCTGCAGGCGCATCATGATTTATTTAAAATTACTGGGCCCTTGAGCTGTTGATAATCTGAAAGCCATTCCATTTTATGTACACTTTTTCTCGTATTTAATGACGTCAGTTTTGTCATGTTGGTTACGCTCATGGTTTAGATGTGCACTGTGTATCTCTTTATGTATTTTCTGATCCGTCCCATTCTTTTCCAGAGAGCCAGATTCAGATGTGAGCAGGGCACTTTTGGTTCATTAGCGAAAGTTTTACTACGAGATCATTTTACCAAATTGAGGGTAAAGCGTGTCAGACACTTGATACTCCTTAGGAATCACCAGAAGTCACTCATATTGATGGATGCTAATGCTGTATCTGAATGTGCTTTAAATTTTGGGTTATTTTTTTTTTATATTTTAATGTTTTTGCTTGTACCAGAAAACAATAATTGCTTTTCTAATGCTTTTTGAATCATCGTGCAATAACTGTCATTAACTTGTAAATACACAACATAAGGTTAGGTATATAATAGTCTTTTTTGAGGGGGGAGGATTTTTGCCATCCATTAATTATTGAAAAGTAAAAATCTTTCCACAGGACTACAAGCCTGATGAAGATCCAGCCAACTTCAAGTCTGTTAAAACTGGCAGAGGACCTCTAGAGCCAACCTGGAAGGTAATGATGCTGCTCAAACTCGAATCACAACACCTTGCAAGAGCATTCACACCGCTTGAACGTCTTCATATTTTAGCAAATCGCAACACAATATTTGACTGTGTTTTACTGGGAGTTTGTGGGAAAGAGGAAAACAAAGTTGGACATAATTGTGAGGGGGAAGGAACATGATGCATAAATATTTTGCCAACAAAAATCTGAAAAGTGTGCTGTGCATTTCTACCCTGAAATTGAAATCTAGTGCAACAAATTGCCTTCAGAAGTCGCCTAATCCGTGGGGTTGACCTGCTATGTTATTTAATCACCTGTTTCTCTGCTCTCCTGAGCCTTTAGATGCTGTTTAGGGAACATTTGTGACTAAACGGCTTCATGAAAATCAGTGAACACAGTAGAGAAATGGTGGCTAAAGTTGTGGGAAAATGTAAAATAAACACACGTTACGAAACAATTTTCCAAATTTGTCATGTCAGTATGGAAAGACTAATGCAAAGCCGTACACCTGCCAAGCCATGACTTTTGGCGACGGTAGCATCATGCTGTGGGAATGCTTTTGTTCAGCAGAGGCAGAGCAGAGAGTCGGTGGGAGGACGTGTGGAGCTAAATGCAGGTCAATCCTGGTGGGTTTTACTTTCCAATGTTACAGCAACCCTAAAGCATTCAGAGGAGTGGTTTCAATCAAAGCTTATTTTTGCTCACAGTCCAGACTTAAATGCAACTTGGCAAACTAACTAGCTGAACTTGAGCCTTATACCTTGGCCTCAGAGTACCCAGAAGGCATGCTGTAATAATGGCTGCAGCTCTGTAAACTACAGTCTCTTTTCATTATTGCACTAATTTCTCATCTCATTTTAAAGTTACTCCTACTGTCTTACTACTTTGTTGCCAGTGCTCTTTTCTGTCAACCATTGGAACACTTTTATAATTATTTAATTTACTAATTGGATTTTATTCCCTAATTAAATGTTATTTTCACTCTCCATACACCCACAGAAAATAAACATTGCTGTGTAAGCTTGACTTGGCAGAGTATACTGGAGATCAGTAACACATTTAGGGACTAATGCATGACTTTGGTTAGCTGGAGCGAATGGCACTTAGTAGACGAAATGCAGTGGAAGTTGGATTGTATCCTTTGAAACTGCTCTTATGTTCTGGGTAATGGGTACCAGCTCTGAATCGGGTTCAATCCCTCTATTTGACTGTAAATGTATTTTTAGGAGATATTGAGTAGATGAAAAGCAAGAAAAATGTTTTTCTGTTCAACAGGAGACTTTTGTACATAAGGTTGGCATGTTAGACGGAAACTGAACAGAACGTGACATGCAGGCAGAAAGCTCTGTAAATGTTGCTACATGTTTGAATGTATAGTTTCTTGTGGGCATTCGTAACTCTTCAACCTTTGCTTATTTACTGTGTTGAGATTTTTTCTTTTGTGGTAGACTAATGCAAAGTAGTGCCTAATTAGCTAAGGGCTTGGAAAAAGAAACAGGGTTTTTATTGTTTGATATTAGATTTTTTTTTCTTCAAACTAAAATCTAAGAGGTTTGTCGTCTGCCTCTTTGTTTCTGGTAGCTCTACATGAAAATCAGTGCAACCAGTTGCCTTTTGAGGTCACCGAATTGGTTTGTTAATGAACATTTAAAGGGAGAAGAACTGTTTCATGAAGACCAGTGAACAGAGTTGTCAGGCCAGGGATAAGATTGTGCAGAAGTTTGAAGCAATGCTGACAATTTCTTGTGGATTAAACCTCACTGCGCCCCGTTCTTCCCATCGCAACATGGAAACAACGGCAGAAATGCAAACCTACCATGGCAGAACTTTCCACCGACGGTCAAAAGAACAAAGGGCATCTTAATCAAGGGCAGCGATGCGGTTCAGTGTGAAAACAGTCTCCACATTGTAACATGGGGGTGGCAGCATCATGCTGTGGGAATGCAAGAGTGGAGCAAAACCTATCGGATGATGCAACAGATCACATTTCAGCAGGAAAATGTCCCTCAGGCTACAGCCGAAGACTCACTAGTTCATCAGATCACAGCACATCTATTAGAAAACATCTATTAAGAGTTTTCTCTGCTCTGCATCCAGACTGATTGAGTTTGAGCCGAGTTTGTGGCTGTACTTTAAATGACAGGGGTTCCAACATTGACTCCGGGGACCTGGATGCAAGCTCAGTACTTCTCAAATGTTGGCAAATTTAGTGAAATGTATAATTTTCCTTCCTTTTCACAGCTATGCTCGACTCCATAGTGCCTACAATATATTAAAAAATTGTTTTGTAACATGAAATGTGAAAATTAACAGGGTGTGAATTATATTTATAGATGGCAACGTTAAGGTCAGATTGGAGCAACAGCTCTTTTTTTTTTTCTCCCTCTCTCCTTTCTTCCACTATGAATTCAAATTAAGCACCAAAAACACACGAGAGACTGCTGCTCAGCAAAGCTCCAGACGTTTGACAGGCAGTTGTCGAGTCTGTATGAGGCCCCATAGGAGGCTTCAGGCTGTAGTGGCTGAATGGCGAGACTTTATGATAATTATAATAAAAACAAAAACATCTGTCTAAAATAAAACATGAACTTTTGGTGAATACAGTAATTACATGGGCACTGCATCGCGCGTGTGTGTGTGCGTTTGTGTGGGTTCGCAGCAATATGTTAAAATAATCTTGCAGCAGGTTTTCTAATGGCTCAGAAGCAAAATAAATTAGCTGTGTTTTTATTAATAGATCGAGACTGACGGCTTCAAATGGTTTTTCCAAAGGATCTGTATTACCTTTTCTAGACGTACCAAATTGGATAACGTTGTAAATAATGATTTGCCAAAGCGTCAACCTTCCAGCAGCGCTGCCAGTAATGATTGAGAACGATTATACATTGAAGAAAGTTAAAGTACTTTGCTGCTTGAAAATACATTATGTCTGTTAATTAATGGACATTTCAAGTCTTGGATAAATATCCTCATCTTTGGACTTGAGTCTTTCTGTGGCAGAAAGTCAATGTGGAGATGATGGAAGAGTCACTTCGTGGACATTGATCCTAAATTTAAGAGTTCTGTTTGAAAGCTGCCACTTTTGATTAAAAGGTATTTTATAGTCAGAAACGCTGCAGCCTCCCAGACTGGTTGCATTCGCTAATAGAGCGCACTGTTCTGCAGTAGAGCCCTTAAAGTTCACCATGGGGGAAACACTCCTCTGCTGCAAGAATTTTTGCAGAACAAAGGCAGCCTAACTGCTTTAAAAAGTGAGAATAAAGAGGCGTAACTTTTATTTTGTGTTTTTTAATTAGATCACTCTTCCGTCCGCTGTGGACACGGAAAAAGTGTTTTATTAAAAAGGCGGGGGAGGGATTGGGGGAGGAAGGGGAAAAAAATGTAGTTATGTGACAACAGAAGCACAATTTTTTGCCAGCTTCTCAGAGCAATAAAACTCTTGTCTATCTCTGCATGCACACAAGCTTGCATATCGGCACCCCTTTGTATTTCTGAAAACTTGTGCTCCTTTGAGTGGGGCACGGAGAGGGAGAGAAGAAATGTCACCGTAAGTGTTTTGATGTAGAATCCGTTTCATGTGAAGTTCTCCTTTAGCGATGACAACTTTTCTAAACCCACTGCAAATTTAGAAATGTTTCTCATTTCGCCGCTCCTTCATGATCGCGGCATCAAACGGCAGCGGGATGGGGCGCGATTGAGGCGGGTCTGTGGCATTTTCCTCTCGGAACGCCGAGCCGGAATGAAGTGATTAATTAAACAGGTGTTCTCGGAGGGAGAGTGTGTGTTCTGGGGGGCTGGAGGGAAAGGGAGGGGGGGCGAGCAGGTCTTGGGTGTTAATAATGTAACCGGCTTTGCACCGTGACGCCCTTATCGCTTTATGAGCACCGTTTTATCTGCCTTCTGTGGCCACAAAGGCGCGCCTGTCGGGAGCGGTGTCGCTGTCAGGGCGGAAGCTGGGAAATGGTCCCTTCATCTGGAGTTTATCCACTTTGCTGTGCTTCCACCCCCCTCATACCCCTCCCTCCTCCTCGTCTTCTCTTCTTCAGAGGGAGGCACATTGCAAGCAGCGATGGATGAATTTAGAAAGTGTGTTGATTAGGTCACTTTTATCTCTGCACAGCACAACTTCATATTGATAATTATTTCAGCAAGCTCCAAACCCAAAGCATTATGTATTAATGGCTTTTAGCTCTGCAGTCATCCGAGATGAGTCTGAAACTGTATTCTGTCACAAGTTTCTGTCAAGTTTTCTGTTGCCTTATGTAGTTTTGATACTTTATGAAAAGCAGAGGTTCCAGTCTTTTTTCTTCTTTTTTTTTTTTTAACTCATCCTTTCCCAACAGCAAGACTTGGCGAGTACAACTGACTGCCCAAAGATGTGTGCCTACAAACTAGTCACAGTCAAGTTTAAGTGGTGGGGGCTTCAAACCAAAGTGGAGAACTTCATCCATGAGGTTAGTGGTTTGTGTTGTTTACACACTTATCACACAGCAGGGCTTCATTTGGGCTCATACTGAGTTGCAGAGGTGTGACGGTTCTCTCCTGTTTGCTACTGTAGTGTTTGACTTCCATTTCTTCTTCCTTTTTATTTTTTTAAAGGGAAGTTTTCTCAAATGCGATTCATGTCGGCAGAACACAAAAGGATGCGCTCATTGTTGGCATGCACATTTGTGATCATTATTATTAACATTACTAATTACTAATATTGCTTTGCACTCCTTCAGCAAGAGAAACGGATCTTCACGAACTTCCATCGCCAGCTCTTCTGTTGGATTGATAAGTGGGTGGACCTGAACATGGACGACATCCGGCGAATGGAGGCCGAGACTCAAAAGGAGCTCGAAGAGGTATGCGTGTGTAATCAGTGCCAGCAGCTGAGGAGAGTTGTGTTTTATGGATTACTTTTATGGCATCACAATAAAATAGGAGGATGACTCAAGTAAAAGACAATCATTTATGGTCTGTTCAAGCACAGCTTAGAAACTTTATGAATCGTGCAAAAGTTTAAGTTCAACCTTAAACTTCTAAAGTTGCATCGCTGCAGGGTGACGATTTAAGTGCATTGATGCAGTAAATCATGCAAAAGCAGGCCTGCGCAAGTATTGAGTGGGTAGAAATTAATATAATTTTCAAGCGGCTCATATTTCTGTTGGAAGTTTTTTTTTTTTTTGTATTGCTCTCGGGTCTTCTGAATTCTGGGTTTTCATTGTCAAAATTACTAAAAAATAAGGAATTGGAACATTTCACTCTGATTCTGTATAAGAAAATTTGACTTTTTGAAATGAGCGACAAAATAGTATTGAACCTTTTCATGATATTGTATATTTTGAAGATCTACTTGTAGTATTTTCAACACTGCAGAACATTTTTTGTGAAGGCAAAGGTTTGACTATCTAGACGAGGACAAAACAATTTGGTGATGGGCAATTAAGACTATTGAAGTTTGACTTTCTAGTCCTGTAAAACATTAGATCAGGTGATACTTAGCTGAAATGTTAACTTTAACAAGTGCAAGTAATTATGGAAAGCTCTGCAGACAGGAAAAACTCCTCAGTGTGCCTTTAAAAGGTTATGTAAGACAACAGTTGCTTTGTGACATGCTACCATAACTAAAAAAATAACTTTATTTGAATATAGTCTTCTCAGCGTATCTCGTGGAGTCCTTAATTACTTCATCTTATGATTTACTCTCCTTTATTTCCATCCAGATGCATAACCAGGGTTCAGCAGGTACAAAGGGTTCAGAGGAGTAGCAGGCCAGGTTTAGGTCTGTGCGTTGCTGTGTGAGTTGTTTTGGGTGCAGGGAAGTCTCTTAATGGGTTTTTCCACTGGGCTGGCTTCTTCAAACCGTGGTGTACAAACTGTTGATGCACTGCAGCCTCTGTGACAGGAGCTAGCTGCTCTGGAACTGGCTGTCCTGGGTGTTGCTCGGTGTTTTTAAATCTTTGTTTGTCATTTGTATGTCACTTTAAAGTCATCTACAATGCTTTTTTATAAAATATTTTTTGTCATTTCAGATGAAACCCCCAGACAACATTATCATAACCTTGTTTTAGTCTAGAGTCTTCTGCTATTTAGAATAGTCTCAACATTACCCCGATGGAGTCTTGGGCTCCTTTTGACGTTTCTCAATTTTTTATGCCTTTTTATTTTTTTATTTATTTTTTTTTTCAAAACCAGCTGACGTGTTGCGTCAGAAGCTACAGCTGTGAGCATCCAAACAAAGAGAGTACAGCTCAGACGTGAACATAGGTTTTTAAAATAATCTGCAACAGGTTGTAGCTCACCATCTTTTCAACCTTTGCTGCTGGTTTGCTCCCAAATATCACTTTGGGAGCTTTTGGCCTTACAAGGAGAACAAGTGAGGAATCTGGACTAGACTGGCCAAAGTGGGCCAGTTTCAAACATTCCTGGCCTACTACCAACATGCTGCATTTTGTGCTTTGCCTCCGCACTCCCACCCCGGCCCCCCCACTCCTTCAGAACATGTCGGCCAGTTCGCCATGTGTTTCCCATTTTCCACTGGAGCAAGTAAACAGGCGGGTGCCATCAAAGAGGGCTGTGGTGAGGAGGGCCAGTCCCGTCCTGAGCCTCTGAGCTCCAGGGTTAGCAGGGTCGCACTTGAACTGCGCTGGATGAAGTGCGACGGCGAAGCCAGGCGCTGCACTTTAACAATATCGCCATGACAGAGGCTGCATCTGAGAGACAATGCAGAAGAGATGCTCTTGGTGCGGCGCAGTCGGCGCAGAATGGGGCGGCTTGAGAGCGGGGGACGAGGTGCGATGCTTCGAGGTGGCTCCCTTTTTTCCTCATTAACATACAAATAGAATTCTGCTGTTGAGAAGGAGTCCGGCCTGTGATTGAGAGACTCGGAGGAAGCGAGGGGAAAAAAGATGGCGAAATGGGAGGGTAAATCCTCCTGCTATTTCATCAGATCTGTCTTTTCCCCTGTTTAGAGCCAATGTTAGTTTGAACCATTTCATTTGAGCTTTTGGGCTATCAGATTCCAACGCTAATTGACTTTCCAAAGCCATCAGCCTGGGGGTGGGAGCATTTGAAAGGGATGCTTTTATCTACCTTGAAGACAAACAGGAGGATTGATAAGTATTGTTGGAGCGCAGTGTTAAAGAAGGCCAAGTTTCAGCTCACAGAAAGCAATTTGTTGCATTTTATTGGTTTTTGTAGAACGTATTAAAACCTGTAGATGTATGTAATGAATTAAAAACAAGTCTACCTTGAAACTTTCATCAGTAGGCTGGGGCGTAGGTAGAGATTGTACCAATTAATTCTTCAATGCATATTGTGTCTGACCTTTTATTTGATACTTATTATTAAAACAACCAAGTGCACTAAGTTTTTGATTCGTTTAACTAGGGCTGAATTGATTAATTGTTTTAATCGTGATGAATCAACTAATTTAGTAGTTTATTAATCATTAACCGTAGAATACAGATTTAAAAAAAGGACCTTTGCTGAAAGATATTGTTCAAAAATATAATACATTTTGCATTTAAGATGATAAAAAAAAAAGTCATTTGTCTGTAAATATATTCCACCAAAAACTCAAGTGGGGTAGTTTTAGCTTCTGCTGGTTCAAACTTTGCAAAAAATAAAATAAAACCTATTAAGACCCTTTGCTGTCTAATTAAAAATTGGTTAGTAGAAAAACAATCAACATTTCAGCTGTAATGATAGATCAAATAGAAGGGGGCAGAGCTTTTCACACGTTAGAAGTATTAGTGATTGTAAAATGAAAACCCCTGTCGAATGTGGCATTTTTTTTTATCCAGTTAACTTATCGTATGTGTAATCGATAGAAAAATTGATTACTAAGAAAACTGTCACAGTAGCAGCCCTGTGATTAACCTGTTCTTGTTTGTTCTGTATCTGAGTTGCTGATTTCCAGTCACAGCTGAACCAGGAGAAAATCCTTCCTTTCCTGTTGCTTCAATAGTTTAGAAAACTTCGTACGCCTTGATTGCAAAAAAGCCACCCAATGCCACCTCGTCGCGCTCTGTGGAGATTTCAGTTCCTCGCCGGTTTCATGTACATCTAACCTCTTTTCCTGCGTCTCTTTCCTTTTCCCCACAGCTTCGCAAACAGGGTGAAGTACGAGGAACCAGCGCTGCAGACCAATGAAAAGCAACCGGATTAAAAATGGCCACCGTGTGTGACGCCGTCTGCTAAGAATGCTCCTTTGTTTGCCACTTTTTACCTTAACTGATTTTGGCTGCGGAGGAAGGAGCATGGCTACCTGCAATCAATAGTGCAGATCCCCTGACTTGACCCCAATCATAGACGTTCTGACCAGTGAAAATTGATTTTTTTTTTTTTATTTTTTTTTTTTAGAAACCAACATGACCTTTCCTGATGAGACTGGTTAATTTTGATCATCATGTAAACGAGACTTTTAAAAAATGAGAGAAGGTATGTGTTGTATAGAATAATACAAGCGCAAATTACTAATCTAGGTACCACAGTAAAAGGACCAAATGTCTACCTTTTTGTATTTTATATAAATTTTTCACATTCCTGCGGAAGCGATGTCATGTGTGACCCTGTGCTGTCTTAACTGAAAGCTCCCCGTTCGTCAAAACTCATGTTCCTTCCTGCCACAGCCTCCATTAAGTGATTACCAACACCCGTGGCGCTCATGCCCATTATAACCCCCCCCACCCCCTCCACACACACACACACACACACACCCTCACCTCACCTTAACTACAGCACTGCATCTTATTATCACTGACAATCATGCCTGTACAGGTAGGTATTCACCGTCTCTCCTGTTCAGACTTGGTGGGGGAAAAAAAAACACACACGCACTCATCAGAACCTGAGGATGAACGTGCGAATCGTGTGAACAGGCACAGGTGTGGATGCCTTTGCACTGACTTATCTGTTACAAGCCGAAGCTGGGCAGATCCACACAGGCTCGTTCACCTAAAGGATGTTGGCGGCTTCCCGCAGAAACCCCGCCGCCTCCCGCGTCCTCGCTGTTCTGAAGACATTCGTACATAACGCGGTGCAGCGTTCACCTCCTTAACAGATGTCCCTAGAGGGAAATAAAAAAATAAAAAAGTGCACTGAAAAACACCCACAGATGGTGCTACACCCCTCCAGCCAAACTTCACTGCGTTGAACCGGCCCACCTCCAAAGGCCAGCCATGCTCATCTGGTTTTCTAAGGAGAATTTATATATATATATTTTTTTTTAAACCACACTTTCTTCTCCGGCTTCAATCCGGTCGGTCGTGTTTACAGGTTCACGGTTGCTACATTAGTGCCCCGTCGACACCAGCACCACGCAGCGCTCGCCTAAACCTTTTCTATATTTTACTCCTCTCACAGCTCTGCCAGCTAGCGCTAGCTACCTCCCTCTTTTCTAACTGGCAGCTTTCCTGATGCCCAAGGATTACCATTAGCCATGAGCTGCTGCTGCTTCCTGGGAGTAAATCTTAGCAGATAGAGCTTTTATGAGTGACAGTGTTTGTGATTAATCTCTACTCCTGTTATTCAGGCGGCACTGCATGTTTGCGTGCCGTCGCAGATAAGCAACTGCAGTGCCTTCGACATGCTAAAAGCAACACAAAAAAAACGTCCTCTGTACTTTGTTACACCAAAATGCAGCAGATTTACACATCAATGTTGAACTGATTTACCATCTGATCAGCATCCATCATGTTTTCTCTTTATAACATGTGGAATAAGCCCACTTTTGTTGTTACACACATAAAATATACTTGGTTTTCTCATTTGATCCTTGCTGAGTTTTATGTTGTAGTTGTATGTTAAATTGTAGCTTTTCAGAACTATTCTTTATTTCTCAAAATAAAAGTAACGGATTATTATGTATCAAGTTATTTTTATTATTTTTTCTGACAATGTTACATCAAGTTCTTTTTGTCCAAAGAGTAAAAGTGCAAATTTGTCATGTTTACATGTTCTCCAATCATTATAGGAAATTTAAAGCCAATAACAATCTGTGTAATACAATAAATTTTTCTCAGGTGAATGAAATGACTTGGAGCTTTAAGACAATGTTTCTCTCACTTCCAAATATCATAAGATGATCCTGATATTGATAACCTGTACCTGCCACCGTCTCAAAATATGCAAATAAGGAGGATATGTAGTCTGTACCTATGGTTTCTGACAGTCCCATAAATGTACAGGCTGTGGAGATGGCATAAGAACATGGATGAAGGAACTGGATCTCATAATGTATGAAATCCACAACCATCACAGGCTTTTAAACCGTTTCACTCAGATTGTGAAAATCAGGGGTGAATGTATGAACTATCGTGCCTTTTTCTTCTCTAAAAATCTTGTGTATTAGATATGCATATTTTATCCAGTTATCAATAAATGTGTTTCTAAATTACTCTTTTTTTTTTTTTTTTTTTTTTTTTTTTTTTTTTTTTTGGGGGGGGGGGGATGTGGGGACATAACAAGAGCAATGCAGCTTTTAAAGTTCGGGGGGGGGGGGATGTGGGGACATAACAAGAGCAATGCAGCTTTTAAAGTTCTCAATAAAAGGTATTCTCCTCTCCAACAGTGGATGGATTTGATGACTTTCTTTTAATTTGGCCCTTTTAGCATTCACTTGTACTTGAATGCCATCATCATACAGCTTCTTTCTATAAACTACCACTTGTTTTACTATATTTATATGCTGATCTACTTCTCATACACCACATATTCAAGTTGCAGCTATTCAGTATTTTTATCCCAATTTCTACTATGTAGCTTTAGCTGATGTACAGATTTTTCTTCCAAAAATTTAAACCAAGTGAAGCATAATAGTTACTTAAATGTATAAAGCTAAACATTTAAGCTTAGCTTGATACAGGTGTTTTTTTGTTGTTGTTTTTTTGTTTGTGTTAAAAGGTTTCCCCAGAACCTACAACCTTCAACATCAAACCAGTATTCAGCAGAGATGATTGCTTTGTTTTCCCCAAAATAACTTGTGTACAACATGATCTATAAAACTTTTTTTTAAGTCTAGCTGTTAATGTTTTTCTTAATTTCTTTAACATCAGAAACTATTCATGCTTGCTTAAAATCCACAATGTTTGAAAAGACATTGCATAATTTATACAGTTTAATATTGAATATTGGCCATGAAAAAAAAACCTGCCCCAGTCACAGTTTATAACAAATTCTGCATTTAGGAAAAAAGGAACTTTGAAAAGGACGAGGAGGAAGTAAATGCATAATTCCTTCCCTTTTTTAATCGTTCACGCATGTGAATTTACAGGATACATTACTAAATATTAGTATTTTCAAATACAGATTTTTGAAGAAATAAGAATACAACCAGAAAAGTTAATTTATTTCACTGCTTTAATGCAGAAAATGAATTGTATGTCATTTCTTTAGAGTGAAATATTTTAAGCCTATTCCTGTTTATTTTGATCATTGTTGCTGACAGCTATAGTTGTGTTTGTTGCTAAATCTGAACATTATACACACCCTGTGAAATTTAGAAATAATTTGTGGTCCAAAGAATCCTAGGAAAGAAAACTGACTTCACCATTGACCGGCACAAACCCACAAATGTATCCAAGGTGGAGGTGGAAAGTTGAGTGGAAGGAAAACAGTGATATAAAATGTTTGCAAACGGGAATAACCACGTCCTTCAGAGGAGAGTAAAGTACATCCACTTAAACAGTTTAAGGGAAATTCACATTCGTTAAGGTTTATTTACTACGCCTAGGCCTTTTACAGTGTTGTATTATTTTTTGTGACATTTTCTCATATATATATTTAGCTTAGAGGTCAAACAACAAACAAGTTTGTCTCAGGCAAAAGTTTTGGCTTTCCATGTTTGTTTCAGGTCTCAGGTGCTTTTAAGATCTTTAGACACATTCACTTTTTATTTCCTACGATCCACAGGCAGCATCAAATCAAAAGTTGCTCTTGAGGAGGAAATCCATCTGAAAGGCCGGTTGAATTCCAATCGTTTTAATTAATTAATACATCATATCATAAATGTGTGTTGTTGTTGTTGGTTTTTTTTTGGGGGGGGGGGTTGGACCATGTTTGAATAAAGCTTTTGCAAAGCATCAGCACGGTTATCTGACTCCCTTACAGACAAAAGTCTGACTGACCCTCAGGTCAGAAGAGTCGCACAATAGCAGCGGAATCTGTGCTAAAGAGCAGGAAAAGCTGCGAGTCTGCTGGCTGAGATAGCTGCCTTTTTTTTTTTTTTTTGTCATTGTTTTTGGAGGAATGGTCACATTGGCTTTCTGCAAGGAAACCAGTCATTTCTGCCACTGAGCGCTCACACACACAAATAATGCTGTTTCTAAATGGGGAGATGGGCAGACTCGCCCACACACCTCCTGTTAAGTGGCAGCTCGCAGCAGTCTGCGGTAGGCTTGCATCCATCCAACCATGTGTCTCTCTCGGAGACGAGATGAAGGGACATGTCAGGAGTGAGCCCCCGTCGTTTAAATAGATTCGGCAACAGATGAATAGATGAGACAAATCTCGAAGAGGCTCAAGACTCGACGCAGCGGGGGATCTGGGCGCCATACCAAAAGTGTTTAGAGCTAAAATCATTTTGTGAATGTCGGGCGACCAACTTGCTGCAGCAATACGGGGAAAATTTGTGCCAAATCTGGCAAGAAAAGATAAGACATGCACTAAAGTCGAAATAAAAATAGGTGCTCCTATCTATTCTGCATTAGAGTTTATGAACAAAGTTGCATGGTGAATCTTAAACTCACAGCCATATCTATATATATACATACACACATATATAGTTTTATTTTGTGTGTGTGTGTGTGTGGTCCCCCCCCCCTCAGGGGGCCAGATGCGCGGAGGGGCCACAGGTTTTCTTGGACAGGACGGTTTATTTCTGTCTCTTGGAGGCAGGCAGTGATGTCACCACCGTTTCCACATCCTCCTGGCATGGGTCACATTTAGCTCCTGAGATTCTCCTCAGCCTTTCCTGTTGTGATGTGAGTTTGGTGCAGGGAGGGGAGCGGGATTGTGTGTGTGTGTGTGTGGGGGGGGGTGTCTGTCACATCTCCCTCCCTTAAATACAATGCTGCTTCTCTAGATGACAGATGCTGCTTAACCTGCCATGACCCAGGGAGTCCTGATGGCTCAGCTGACTGACAGGCCTATAGAGGACACAGCGAGCCCGCTCCTCTCTGCCTGAGCTGCACAGGACGCTGCAGCCCCACCAACAAGGGAAGGAACTGTCTCTTCGTTCAGCCCCCTCACCCCTACCTGCCCCCTCCACCCACCAACCTCCCACCCGGGGTAATAAATGTCTCGCTGAGGAAAAGCTTAACACCATGAATTAAGGCTAAAAAGAGGGCGCCCACTTCTGCTACCTTGTCCTATTGAGTAAAATATTGAGACAAATTGAGCTCTAAATCAAAGCAGAGAGGAGTGGGAATGTGACAGCGCTTGAAAGCCTGTAGACCGTCCATTGTCATGAAGTCGCCTCGGCTACAACCACTCTGGGCTGCGTTTGTCATCACCGGAGGCAACGGAGGACTGGACACCGTGCCGTCGGTCTGTCATCATGGCGTCTCCGGGTTTGAAAAGACGCTGCTGACGGAGCCAGTAGGAACCTGATTGTGGAGTTATCAGTTTTACAGTCAAAAGGAAAGGCAGCTTTATTATTTTTCTCCTGTTGAATAGAAACAGAATGAATACAGAATATATTTTGTGACAAAGAGAGCCTTTATCCAGAGAGAACAGGAGTATGTGCATAGGATTTTAGTTATTCTATGTGGAAATCAGAGCTGGGTTACACAGATGTATTCCTCACCTGATAAAATGTATTTTCATTGATTTTTTTTTTTATAGTTTAGTTGTATGATTTGAATTTTTTCAGAATTGTTAAAGTAGACATCAAATGTGCATATGCCCAAATATGCAATAGGGTGTTTTCAGTTATCCGTGTGTTACGTGAACGTTTTAGATCATAAAAATATCTTATTATGAGATAAAGATAACCTGAGAAGAGGTAAAAAAACAAAACAACAACAAAAAAAGCTGTTTTCAAATGATCGTTTCAGTTATTTGGGGATAAAGTTCTCCGAACTGGTCCAGCCATAAGTGAAGGTAGTCTATCAGTAAGGTGATTCTCAGGGAGAGAGTGTGACTCAAACTGGAAAAACTCCCATCGCCTTTAGCACATCCCAACAACTTGACATTCTTCTCCCATCCTCCTCCACCGTCTCTTTCTGGCTAGTTTACTCCACGTCTCTTACAAAACACAAGCACTCTCTGCCCCTGCCTCCTCACTGCGAGCTTCTGTCCTCTCGCCTGGAAGAAGTGCATTTCATTGTCTAGTCCTGACGGGTTTCTGGCTCGGCGGCAGCCTGTTTTCTGGGCACAGAGCTGGACATAACTGCATGCATCTGCACACCGATTGTTTTGTGGTGCTGACTTTTGTGTGTCGTGAATGTTATGAATTTCGATTTGCAAGTAAAGCTTGTCGTCTTTTCTGATTTTTGATTGTGTAAAGTGGCGTAAAGAAGCATGTTTTTAGATGAATATTTTTATTTTGCCATATCTAAAATGTTACTTAGTAATCACATAAACCATCGTCTTCAACAGTATTATTATAATGTACTTCGACCTAAAAGTAGGACGATTTTTTATGTGATATTAAGACTCTTAACACAGGAACATCATTATCATTCCTCTGAGTGTCACTTACTTTGTATTTGAATAGAATAGAATAGAATAGAATAGAATAGAATAGAATAGAATGATTTTACAAATTTAAAAAAAAAGTCCATCCTGTTTGATTAATTTCCATTTTATGTCTTCTGTTACCAGAAGTTTTCCCAAATGCTTCATTTTAAGTCAATGAACCTGCATCCTCTGTGTAACTTGCCGCTAGGTGGCACTGTGTCTGTTTCATAAAAGCTTCCTTGATATCTCTCTCTCTCTCTCTCCCTCTCTCTCTCTCTTTTTTTTCTTTTCTTTTTCTTCCCCTCCTCCCTTCCCCAGTAAAGGCTCAGAGCTGACTGCCACCAAATTACACCCCACCCGCCGCCCCACTCACAGAGTCGGGAGAGGACTGTGTGGTGTTCTTTCACCAAAGAAAATAATCAAGGAGATCAATGAAATTGGCCTGTTTACACAAGTAGGCTTTCCCTTTATTTCAGCTAATCAGAGTTTACACAGAAATAAGCCTACGTACACAGCTTTTTAAAAACAATAAACAAGTTTAGTTTCCAAGGGGTCAGAATTTAAAATAACATAAAGATCGCGAGATTAATCACTGATGAATTTGCCAGCTCAGTGCAATGCAAAAAAATAATATTTAATTCACACTAGAATAGCACCAAACTGAAAGTTAGACTATTTGTGACGTGCGAGTTGGATATATTTTTTGAGACAAGTGCTGACTTTGCAGTAGTGGTTCCATTGTCTTCCTCGCTTTTAACAAATATTACATCTTATCTTGGGATTTGGCAGCACTTGACCTCAGATAACCCAGCAATTGTGCAACTGCCGCTAATTAACCTCTTGAATAACCTCTCAAATAACTTATCAAAACGTGCTTTTTTAAAGATAGCGTGTTGATTATTGAAACTGAGGCCCAATATCATTCACATAATTTACTTAGAATGTTGTTAAAGGTGGATTTTTTCCCCCACACTCCACTGAGACCATGTTTCACAGAGCATGTGGTTTTCTGTTTAAAACGTTTCCCTACAACATCAACAGTCAGCGCTGAATAGATTTCTATTTTCAGACAATGACATTTCTTCCATTTTTTGATAAATTCCGTTTAAATCAATAAGCCGCTTGCCGTTCCTTTCCAGTTTGGTGGTAAGATAACATGTTACACCAAATAAACCCCGTGCAAAACACAAGGGTTTACCCATTCCCCATTGACTGAACATGAAAAGCAAAATGAAACTCACCTGAGATACAACTTAAAAAATGCCTTTTTTTCTGACTTGCTCATGCTGCCCATTGCTTCCTGGCACCCTGGATGGTATGCCATACCACCCATATTGATCTCTTCATTTGTGGAAAATATATCAATATTTAATTGAATGTTGCATATCCAGGTCTTTATAGGATTTTCGATTATCTACATATTTTCATATCATCATAAACAACCACTTGTGTAGTCACTGTTTTCATGTTAAGGGACGTGAGAGTCAGATATTTTTTTTCCACGTTCTCTTCAAATATGTGGTAGCTTTAAAAAACAACAACAAAATATCCCTTAGAAACGTGAGAGATTCTATCGAACTCAAATCTCAAACTTCGCTTAGATTATTACTTTTCGAGGGAAAGCTTAAAGCTAAAAGAAAAAAAAAAAAAAAAATCTCATTGACTCCACAAGACCACCTTAACGACGTTCGTCCCGCCCCCGGAGCTCCGTTTGGTCTCTGTGATTGGCTGAGACCTCGTGGATGGAAGTGGCTGCAGAAATGCAAAACTTGTTGCTGGCTCCTCTGGACGCGTTGATCTCACACAGCGCCAAGCGGCGGAACGGAGTACGTGAGTGAGTGGATCTGTGAATCGCTCCGGAGCGCGCTCAGACCAGACCAGACCAGACCTCAGCACAACAGAGCACAGGCAGAGAGCCCAGCAGACCGTACTGGCTGAACCGAGGGACGCGCGCGTTTACAGCCGATCGGAGCGCACCGACCGGGGACTTAAAGCGCGGAGGCTTCTCCACCGAGCGCATGAGCGGCCGCGCGGTGAAGGATGCTGTCAAGCCGCTCCGTGGTTGTGGAGCACCGGGGAGTGCACGCCGCACCGCTCCTGGTTCACTGACGCTCTTGTTGGAGATTCGTGTTTATGGACTTCCATATATAAGCCCTTGGACTTTTGGTTTTCAAGCCTGCTGAAACAGTTTATTTTTCTTTCCGCTTTTTCTTTTTCTTTTTTCTTTTTATTTTTTATTAAAGGACACCGGTGCGCAGAAATTTGTCAGAGAGACGCGCACACCGCTCCACACTGACTTTTATTTCTGTTGTTATTTCCAGTATGGGACCTTACACAAAAAAATCAGTCTGGGACCTTTTATACCGGGCTGGAATAAGGAACTAAACGAGGAAAAACTGTCATATTTTTGTTGATCTCCTCGAATCTTGTGCGCTCTTTTCATTTTCCCCCGGAGCGGTTTTTTTTTTCATCCAAAGAAAATTGGGCACAAAGAACAATAACTTGTAAAAGTCGCCGCTTTTGTGCAAGTTTTATTTTATTTTATTTTTTTCTATCAAGAAAGACTAAAACTAAAAGGAAGAGCAGACAGTTTCACCTATTAATGCGGGAACAGACAAGCAGTTTCCGTGCGTATTTGGCACCGTCTGTCCCCGCTCCACTCCGCGTCCTTGGAGAAGTAAAAACAAAAAAACAAAAAAAACAAACTCCCTTTTGATTCCCAGAAATGAGAACTTATTTGGTGAGTTTTATCGTTTAAAGTCTACTAAACATATTAATCATTAGTTTCATCAACATTGTGTATCATTTTTTTTCCCTTTTTGCTTTTGGGGACAGACGGAAAAATACAGAGTGTGCCGATGTCTGGCAAACTGGCCGTCATGTGGGATTGATTGCTGGGGAGTATGTTTGGGCTGGAGCAGTTTGGTTCTCAAATTAATAGCAGAAACCCTGGCCAGTCAGAGAGAAACATAAACCAACAGAGACTGAACATGGGCTCACATTATAAAAGCCCAGGCTTTCATGCTGGAGGCCCACCTGGAGCCGTGGAGTCCGCCATGGGCCCCATGAACGAGTCCCAAATGCTGGGGCTCAATATGAACATGAACGGTGAGCCTTACGCTGGGTTTCACCCTCGGGGACACCCAGACATGCATACAGGGGGCGGACTCCAGCAGCAGCAGCAGCAAGGACCCATGCATGGATTTTTTAACAACCAGCCACCTCATCAAGGACACCCACATGCCCATCAACCTCACCCCCACCAACATCACCCTCATTTCGGTGGGAACTTTGGAGGCCCAGATCCAGGGTCGTCATGCCTACATGGAGGGAGGCTGATGGGCTACAACAGCAATGGCATGGGACCACAGCAGGGTTTTGGAGAGGGTTTTGACCCTCTAGCTGAGGGACAGGCAGGAGAAGGCTTTCCACAGCAGCAGCCACAGCAGCAGAGGCCTGCTAACATACCTGAATTTCAACATCATGGTCCCCCCAGCGGCAATCACCCCGTCCCTGCTCCCTGTCTTCCCCTGGACCAGTCGCCTAACAGAGCAGCATCTTTCCACGGTCTTCCGTCTTCTTCATCTACGTCATCTGAGCCTCACACGATGGAGCCTCGACGGATGCCCAACCAAGGAGCCGTGGAGGGGCTAGAGTACAACTTTCCAAGCGATCCGCCATCTGGACATTTTGATGTACCTGTGTTTTCCCCATCAGAGACAGAATCTCAGCTACCACATTTTGGGCCAGGCCGGCCCGTTCCCAGTGGAAATTTTCCAGGGAGCTCTGGCATGCCTCGGACACCAGGCATGCAGGGCATTTCTAAGGGACACCAGCCGCCACCACAGCCCCAGCAACCTCAGCATGGAGTGTTTTTTGAGCGATTTGGAAATGGCCGGAAGATGCCCGTGGGAATGGAGCCGGGGGTCAATGCGAGACATCCCCTCATGCAGCCGCAACAACAGACTGGCTTAATAGCCAGACAGAACTCGTGCCCCCCTGGCCTCCCCCGACCCCCTCAGGCTGAGCCCGGCAACACTAACTCCAACATTCTGG
Source organism: Poecilia formosa (assembly GCF_000485575.1). Classification (NCBI taxonomy): domain Eukaryota; kingdom Metazoa; phylum Chordata; class Actinopteri; order Cyprinodontiformes; family Poeciliidae; genus Poecilia; species Poecilia formosa. The sequence goes on along the minus strand of NW_006799944.1, from coordinate 4,256,089 downwards.
ACGGAGGGGTCATGATGCCTGGCCAACATAACCAGTTTGAATATCCCATTCACAGACTGGAAAATAGAGGTTTGCACCCCTATGGGGACCCCATGTTTAATATGCAACAGCCAGCTCCTCCTCCCTCCCAGCAGCCCCCAAATCAGAGGCTGCAACACTTTGACTCTCCTTATATGAACATGGCGAAAAGGCCCAGATTTGATTTTCCTAATTCACATGGTGGCGACGGTTGGTGCGGTAGTATGGATAACCACCTCTCTCCCTCAGCATATCCCGGCCTTCCTGGGGAGTTCACCCCACCTGTCAATGAAGGTTTTGCACCAGGTCCCCTACAACATCCGGGGCCCGAGCCGCAGTCTCTGCAGCAGCGCCAAAACGCCGCCATGATGATAAAACAGATGGCCTCTCGCAACCAGCAGCAGAGGATGAGGCAGCCGAGTCTTCAGCAGCTAGGTCACCATGGCGACGTACCTCCTGTCCCAATGACTCATGGAGGTCCAGTTGGGAACATGCCTCAGCCCAACTTTGACAGGGAGAACAGTGGCAGAATGCCCAGCATTGATGGACAAAATCCTCATGTAACTCAGGAGAACTCCTGGTTTCAGGGGTCCCACCCACCTGGAGAGATCATGTCACGGCGCATGGGTGGGGCTGGCAATGAGTCCGGGCCTAATGAGATGGGGCTGCAACAGAACGGGGCTGGGATGATGTTCAGGCCAGGCATTGGAATGCAGGAGCCAATGAGAATAGCAGGAGACGGACATGTTCAGACCCTTCATTCTCCAGGCATGCACTCACAGTTTAGTGGAAACATGGGTAACCTCTCACAAATGCAGTCGCCAGGAGCTGGAGGAGGACATCCAAATGCACCAGCAGAAAGGCGACCAGCTGATTTTCCTGCACCTCCAATGGGAGCACAGCCAACTTTTCCCTATGGGGGGGCTAACCGCCAGGGGCCGCCTCACAGTGCTCCCCAGGGGGTGAGCACCTCACCAGGGAGCTACCCTCCACAGTCTGATTTCCCCTCAGGCCAGCGGTCGTCTGTTAGTAAGCTGGGAGCTCTGTCCCTTGGGAACTTCAGCAAAACCAGCTCTAAAGACAGTGTTTTCGGTCAGAGCTGTTTAGCGGCCCTGTCCACGGCCTGCCAGAACATGATCGCCAGCCTAGGGGCCCCCAATCTTAACGTAACATTCAACAAGAAAAACCAAAATGAGGGCAAGAGAAAACTAAGTCAGACAGAGCAGGACATTAATAGCAGCACATCTAATGGGACTGGAAGTGCTGGTCCTGAATATTTTCAGAGCAGCGCTTCCCAGAACAGCCAGATGCCTGGCACCGGGAATAGCAACTCTAAGCCTGTAAGTCAAAGCCAGACGGTGCAGGGGGAAGCCAGTGCCCTCTCCCCAAACTACAACATGGACGCTACCCCGTGCAGTGAGGGGAAGGCAACAACAGGGAGTGGGAGAGGGAGAGGGAGGAGAAAAAGAGACAGTGGACATGTGAGCCCTGGAATTTTTTTTTCCTCTGATAACGGTAACCCTGTTGTAAGTCCAGGCCAGCAGACCCCCTCGGCTGGCGTTGGGGAGAGGGGTGGGGGCACACCTCATGAAAAACACCTTCAGTCACCCTCTTGGGGGAAAGGAGGTGACCTAATGTTGGGGGACCAGGCTGACCTCATGTCTTCTTTAGACAGTGGCATTCAAAGTGTTGCTGCCAAGTCTGACAGCAGCTCACCACGAGTGGACTTCCCTGACGATGTCAGCACCCACTATGGCAACGAGGACGAGGTGTCATCCAGCTCAGATGCAGGAGGGGCTTCTGCCACCAAGCCCAATCGCAGCCCTATGATCACAGGCTCACCCAAAATGCAGCGGAGTGATAACAGTTTATTAAATGGACAAAAGCCCCTTGGCATGGGCATAAACAATCATACTACCTCAGCACCAGACAGCTATGGACTGAACTCTGGTGTGAGCACAGGGGCCAGCGGGGTGAGCCACCCGGGCACTCCTGGGGTGGAGCAGGTACGCACCCCGTCCAGCACCTCGGGCCAGGAAGAAATCCACCCGCTGGAGATCCTCCAGGCCCAGATTCAGCTGCAGCGGCAACAGTTCAGTATCTCAGAAGACCAGCCCCTGGCCATGAAGAACGGCAAAAAGAGCAGTGACTGTCCCTCGCAGAATGGAGACAATGAGCTGCCAGGCTGCAGCCCGGATGCAGGGAAGGGCTCAATGGGCACTATTGACCTTGACACCCTCATGGCAGAGCAGCACGCCACCTGGTACGTGCCCAGTGACAAGACCATGATGGATGGGTCAGAGGATGACAAGGCCATGGGACCCTGGGAAAAAAATAAAAGCCAAAACAGCAGTAAAGAAGGTAAATAACTCCTCCTTTTTCGCCTTTAATCTCTAACATACAATTCAGAGTTCTGATAAGTTTTCCTCTTAAAATTTGTACTTTATTTATTTGACCTCGAACATAATTTCAAAAGGTATCCTAATACTTTCACTGTCCTGCTGAAACTGACATTACAGAAACTTTTGTGCATGTTGTGTGAGCAGCATGCATCCCTGGTTATTCTATTGCTATTCTGAAAACTTAGAGGGTTTATTTAAGATAAGTGAAAAAAAATATGTCGTCAATTTTAATATTTATGTATAAAAATGGTTTTTTTTATGTTAAAGTAAAAAAAAAAAACCAATCAATTTTAAACGGTACTTTCTTTAAATCCTTTATTGTTAATTGTAGCTTAAAGCCTCTTCAGAAAGAACAGCTGAAGAAAAGTAAACATTTCCTGTGGCTCTTTATCTCAGTTTTCAGGGTGAACAACTACATTGAGAAGATTAATAGCTTTCTGAGGATATGCGTTTGCGCAGCGGGGGGTTCCCTCGCCTGGTTACGTGTTTGTTTTTGTCATTATCATGGGATAATACCGGCCTGGTCAAAGTGGACAGATTTTTCGACAGGATATTCGGGATTAGTGTCCTCATTTAAAAAAAATAAAGAGCAAAAATAAAAAAATCCGGTCATTCACGTTTAGTATTTTGAAACTAATGTTAAATAGATGACAGGTTTAAAAGCATTCTGTTAATAGACTGATATTTTTAATTTGCCTAAGTTTGTCTCGGAGCGATTTTTGTAACTCAATTGTGATATGAATAATTGTCACTGTGTTGTTTCTCGAACAAGGTAGAAAATATTTTTGACTAAAATATGCTTTTTAAGCAAGAAGAGACATGCCATAAAATGAAGAGATGGGCTTGTTTTTACAATTTTATATCTTCAGAGCGCAACGTCTATATGACGTCTTTAAATCTAAATATATTTTTTTATTTTTGTATGAGAATGTTAGTTTTGTCCTTCTTTTATAATAATAATAATAATAATAATAATAATTAATAATAATAATAATAATTAATTTATTTAAGTGCAATCAATTCTCACTTTATTTTAATTAGTTAGTTTAAAAAAAAATAATTTTCAAAATTCCTTTTCGTGATTATAACTTCATAATTTATCAGGCAAACTTTTCTATATTGTTAAGACCAAGTCTAAAGACAGAGTCGATATTTCATTACATGCGTTCACAGCGCCGTGTCTCTTCTGCAGCGTCTCTTTGTTCTGATCTGTGCGGGTGCAGAGCGCGGCGGGGGCGCGCATGGCGCGGACTCTTTGCGTCCAGGCGCGTCGTTCGTGTGACACGGAGAAGAGGGTGTCGGGTTATAAACAATAATGCCATTACACAGATGGAGCACATGTTTCATAGCGCAGCGTTGAGTGGTGAAATCTTTTGTCTTCAGACACTTTCACTGAGAATTTGCTAAGGCTGCTGCGTGCATGCGTTGAATTAGGAATAATCAAAACTTTGACAAATTTAAATAAATATTTTCAATATTAATACAGACATTAAAAAATAGGAAAGAACCCCCCCCCTCCACCCCCCCAAATAGAGAGTTAGGTTGTTTTATTTTCCCCAATAATTAGTTCCACGTTTAATATTATGATCGCACAAAAGTCATAAAGTATTTAAAAGCTTTGTAGTTTCTCCTCTCCTCTCTGCTCTGCTCTCCTCAGCCCTCCCTGCGTGGACGCAAGGCATGCAGCTCTGGAGCGATCGATAGCTAGTTAGCACAAATCACAGCTCCTGACAGTTTCTCATTTGAGTGCCTCAGACAGCAAAGATGGAAAAAAAAAGAAAGAAAAAGGACGGAGGTGTATATATTTATTTTTTGGAGGGAAAGGTGGTTGGGGGAGGCGGGGGGAGGTTGGAGATTGAATCTGATGCGCATAGGCTCCACACTGGGAGCAAAATAACATCATCATTTAAGATAAGTCACATCCCACAGTGTAAGCTCCAAAATCAAGCATCCCACTGACTTTTT
>NW_006799944.1:4189490-4251148 GCF_000485575.1 Poecilia formosa | reverse complement strand
TCTTTAAAAATGTTTTTTTTTAATTATTATTTATTTTATTTTTATTCACTGTTTTCCCTGTGTCGTAGTGGAGAGTCTCGGAGTGCAGATTGCACAGACGAGCTGATGGCAGCGAGAGTTAAACCGGGTGAGGTTCAGGGGTCAGGGGTCAGCTCGGTTCCTGTAGGGACTGTGTGTCGTCACAGTTTCCCTGAAAAAAATAACAATAAAATAAAATAAATCATGAAACGTACGATAATTCTGTTTATTTTAGCGCTGTGGCCTGTCGGTGGTGGATCAGGAGAGCAGCTCACTTGGGAAACCAAACAAAAAGACAAAGTGCAGATATTCAATAACTTCCTGTGAATGTGTAAATGTGTCGACAGATAGCTGATAAAACTTCGCCCGTTCTTTCAGGAACTGTTCTCTCGGCGCGTCCCTCTCTGTGCTCCCTCTGCAGCCGTTCAAAGCGATGCGTGTGGCAGTGATATTCCCTTCTAGCCTCGTGTCTTTGCGACGTTGCGCTTCTCTGTATTTCTTTGCAGGGATCTGGTACACTTCATCATCCCAGCGACTTCAGGTCCTTGTCAGCGGCCTGTCGTTCACTCTCAGTTTGTATTTCTCCTTTTTCGACAACTTTTTGTTTTTCACACCCTCCCTCTTCCTTTCTCATGTACATATCTTAGCCAGTGACTGACCGTTCATGTGGAAACTCATGCACAGTCTTGATAACAGGCAACCAGCAGGCGTAGGAAGTGATTCAGTTATTTTTATTTTTACATTTCACTTCTTTTTTTTTTTTTTTTTTTTCTTTTTTTTTGCAACAAGCTTTTGTAACTTTTTTTCATCTTCTCATCTCAGTTAAAAAAACATTTCGCAGTTGACCTTGTGGAAGAGTTTCACTTTTAGCTCTCCAACCAGTCTTCACACAAGCTCTAATAATAATCAAATCTTTGTCACTCCGACTCTGACAGCTTTGAAACCTGGAGAACTTGCATCCTATCATGCTTACTAGAAAGCACCGAGTTGCAACAGAAGTAGAGGCTTATTGATATTCCACTGTGAAAAGAGAAATCTTGTGAGACTCACCTGGCTTTGACATTTTTAGCACGACAAAGGTCCCACAAGCAACACCAGTAATTTCTATTTCCCTTTTTTTTGTTTTTTTCTTTTTCTTTTCTTTTTTTTTTTTTACAAGAAAGAAGAAAGTGATTGGCACGTGCCGGAATATGCTAGAAACAGCTCCGGGCAGTTTATGTACTTTACTTGTCATTACAAGGTGTTTCATATTGACGTCTGTAACAACATTTATCACACTCGTCTGTCCCATAATAATCATGTTTTATTGTTTTAAACAAACATCTCAAAGGAGGAGGAATAAGCTGAAGTCAAAGCTTGTTCTGTTACAATCCCAATTCTAGAGATGCACCAATCACTTGAGATCAAAATTGATCTCTTTTTTTTTTCCCCTTTATTGGCTCTGATCAGTAATCAGCAGATGAAATTTAGAATTTTCATTCAAGGCATCAAAGCTAAAAGTGTTCATTTTAAGTTTATAAAACAAATAAGCCAACAACATGCACTTTGAAATGGTTGCAGCTCATATGCTGCAACAAATTTGATGTAAAATGAGAAAATTCTCGTAATTCCTTAATTTTTCTATTGGATTCCAAACCACTACCTCTGCAAAAGAACCCACTGCACATATTTTCTTTTAACTTAGTTATAACCCTTAAGAAAAAACAAAAACAAAACAAAAATCAAAAAGAGTCCAAATCAGCATCAGCAGCTCAGAGCCCAAGCTAAATTGGAAATCAATGCCTGGCAAGAAAAGAATAAGCCAGGTCGGTGCATCTTTAATTAAAGCAATTTAAATATTATCAAGTTATTAGGTTCTTTTTTAAATTGTTTTTTGAAAACAAGAAATTGAATATTCTTTTGTCAGAGAAGTCAATAAACTAGACTTCTGTATTTAAAAAAAAAAGCCTGGGGTGGTTAGAATATTGTTTTAAATTCATAAATCTACAGCTTTGTTTGCGTTTTTCTTTCCTTTTTTTTTCTCGATGTTGCGGTTGGCATGCACAGTGTGTAACGAAAGGCTGGATTGTTGGTACCGCAGCTTGACAGTATGGATTCGTCATCTGCAGGCATAAAAGTTTGATTTATTTGGACTCGGTGTCAGGCTCCCAGCTACTGACTTCAGCATCAGGTGTCTGCGCGGAGAGGTGCACGTTTAATTCCAACGTGCTGGAAAAATGTAAGCGTATTTACTCGACTTTTAAAAAGATGGAAAACACGTCTGACTCGCCTTTAGTGTTTGGATTTCAAGATGGTCTTTGGAAGTGTTTTCTGCATCTATTTGCATGTTCCTTCGGGGGTTTTTTTTATTTTATTTTTTTTATGTGAGCATTAGTGACAGTCAAAAGAAGTCTTAAAGAGGCGTGCTTGTGACTGCTACAGGAAGATGTCAAACCTTTAGCTTTGCGAAAAAAAATGTTTTTCTTTTTTTTAAATATTTAAAATAGAAGTTCCTTCTGCGTTTTGTTTTTCTCCCCCAGAGGGAGGGCGCAGGGATAAAATTAAACCTGTCTCAGCATGTGGTAAATTTTCACCTCGGATGCAGCTGGAAATGCAAACGAGTGTGGATCCAAACTTCAGATGGTGTCTAACGTCTGAATGTCCACCGTACTGTAAAGTGTGGACAGGGGGCACTGAGCTCCTGAAAGGTGTCCCACGATCCTTAGCTGCCAGTGAAAGTAGTTCAGCTTTTAAACCCTGTGTGCGTGTGTGTGTGTGTGTGTGTGTGTGTGTGTGTGTGTGTTGGGGGGTATACTCTCAGTTTTTAGAGGTGTGAATGTTGTCACGCTGCCAGTAGCGGTTATGTTATTTGGCATACAGGTAGTCGTCAGGCACTGTTTAATTTGTATTGAGGAATTGACAAATGAGTTATGACACTGGGGCTGTTTCTCCTGGGAGACCGAAGTAGAGACTGATGGAGTACGAGAGGAGGTATGAGAGACAGGGAGAAACAAAGAAAGCAGGAATGAAGGAAAGAAAGAAGGAAGGAAAGAAAGAAAGAAAGGAAGGAAGGACGAAAGCGGCTGATTTTCAGAGGACTTGCTTTTTGCTCCGGAGATGAGTAGGTGGGTAATAGCTGCCATTTGTACTTATGGAAGAACAAAGGGAATTCAAACCATACAATTTTTCTACCAATATTTTTGTGCTCCATTAGATTTTTAGTTGTTGCTATGTTTGATTGAGTTTTTAGTTGCACATATTGCTGCAAATGTACTTCCCCAAACGTTCTGCGCTTAAACATGAATTAGAAAGATTTTCCTTCCACTGTTTAAGTTGGTTCCTCTGTGCTAAGAATAAAAAAAAAAGTTATTTTTCTCTCACATACTTCCATATGAGTGGTTTTACAGTTAAACACCTTAAAGAGAAAGTGTTGAAGTAACCACAATGTTTTCCCTAAGCAACGGGTAGTCCTGCCTCCCCTCCCCCCGTCCTTTGCTGCACACTGCCAGTAAGGTGGCTTACGGAAACAGCCTCACTTTTGCCTCGCTCGCAAGAAAGCGAAAATTGGAAACATTTGCACTCATCAGAAATGCGCAGACAGTAATAGAGTGGAAGCCAAAAAATCGCCACACATCAATATGGCCAGGCTTACTATTTTAAAACTTACAGGCTGCGAGCGAAAGCAGTTAACCCGACCATTAAACCGGCTTGTTAAACCTTTGCTTTCTTCCCAAAGAGCAGAAAGGTAGAACAATCCGTGCAATAAACTCTTAAAAACTACTTCTAAATTTAGCAGTGTTTGTTTTAGAGTTTTGTTTTAGTCTCAGAACCGAAACCATAATAAATCTTACAGACGGAATTGTAACAAGTATGTTGGTTTTATGAGTCTCACACCAATCTATGCATCACGCTTCCAAAAAATTCCCTGATTAAGCATCTTACATTTTCAAATGTCACATTTGTTTTGTGATGTGGATCTTTTCCAATAATGCCTGTGCAAAAAGTGAATTTTTCTCAAAGAAAAGAAGAAGAAGGAGAAAAAAAAAAACCCAGCATGCCGCAGTGTGCAGAAACAAAATAGAGACAGCAAACTAGATCAATATGTCACTGGTTTGGATGACATGCTGGACAGGTCCTGGACATGGCTGTGAGTTATGTAGGAGGCACTAAATCACTTCCCATGTTCTGATTTGTGTCTGGTTTCCTAAGCACTTCTTGTGGCTGGAGGGGGAGGTGTGTGTTTGTATGAGTGTTAGTGGATGGTAGTGAGTGTGTTGCTGGAGAGAAGGTAACAAATGCTGGGGGCAGTGCCTGTCGAGGCAAGCTTTTCCTTTTTCTTTTATTTTTTTTTTCTTTTTCTTTTTTCCATCTTCATGTTGCAGGGCAGAGAACAGAGAGGAAATTCAAACCAAAATAACCCCTGTGCCCTTGCCTGAGAAATGACCCCCCCCCCACCCGTCCCTCGTCGCTCCCTCCAGATATCCTCCCTGCTCTGAGGGAAAGGTCATGCTACGGCACTTGGGTGGAGTTAAAGGGGTTGTGGGGAGCCTCACATTCACCCCCCCCCCAGCCCCCTGCCCCCTATCCCGTCCACCTCAGGGCATGGATAACCGGGACAATACCTCTGTCAGGCCATGTGGACCTCAATCGGGCCCTTAACCATACCTGCAAATTAAGGGCTTTATTAGATTTGCTAATGTGAGTTAGATTTTTTTATTTTTTGCAATAATCTGTATTTTCAGGGCAGGCGACAACATATGCAATAAACTCCAGGCATGAAAGTTTCCACTAGCTACATCCTGTTGCAGGTTAAACAAACCTTTCCCCATCCTCTTTCTTTTCTTTTTTCCTAGGATGAGATGTATTCATTTTTTTGTTTTTCTCTTGGTGGTTTTGAACGGCTGTTTTGTGCCGAGTCCTCACGCAGAACCACAGCTCTAGTTGTTATGCGAAAGGAATCTGACCTGATGTCACACACTGTCACAGGAGTGAAGGCCTTTGGGTGTTTTTGTCAGGGAGCGCAGCGATCTGATTGGTCTGGTTTGTGTTCAGAGGGGACGGGGTCGCGCCCCGGAGAGCCCGAGGTCAAAGGTGAAGTGTCGTCATGGAAGTGTTGGGATGGGGATAGAAGGAGGACGCAGGCCCGCCTGCCGCATGGGACGCCAGGGCCTGGGAAATCACTGTCACAGAGGAAACTCGAAACTCGCCAGCAGACACTCCGTTTCCTTCTGCTCTTATTTTAATTTAGCTTCTCTTATTGTCTCTCTGGAATGGAAATGAGCCTGGATTAGATTTTGCCGTCCTGACAACTTGAGTAAAAATCAGCACAATCTAAAACCACAGCTTGTTCCTGTTTGTTTGTTTGTTTTTTGTTTCTTTCAAACATAAAACATAATCCAAGAAAAGACTTTTGCTTTTGCTTGGTCAGTGTCCTCTTACAGGTCAGACTGCACTTGGTGCAGTACTTTATAATTTACCAAAAATGTGACTTAATGTTTTAATTCAGACATTGCAGATTAAAATTATTGTCTGTGGCTAAATCTGGCACTTTGCATAGTAGACCTAAATAATGCCCCTTTTAAATAAATTAATTAATTCATACAGCTGCTGAAATAATATATTGATATTTGCTGATTTGGTTCTGATGAATAGAAATAATCAAAAAAGTAACAAATATCTAACATTTGTCAGTATGACAAGCTGATAGTGGGTTGTTAATTACTCAGGCTATCTGCTCTAGTAGCTAGCTTGCAATCTGCAGGTGAACAGACTTAGCTGTAGCTTTAGCTTTAAAAAAAAGTGTCTCCATAAGAGAGTGACGGGCGATTCTCCTTGAGTTTCCACTTCACAGCTGTCCACAGTTGAAAAATATTTCAATTTTGTTTTTCTAGAAAGACAGCGAAATGTTTTCTTGACCTGCACTGAGTCAGCTGACTGTGCAACAGGTGGGAGAGAGACACAACTCCTTACAGTCTCAGAAAGTCTGTGATCACCAGCGTTTTCTCTGCTTTCTCATTAAAAGATCTTTCCCAGTAGGATCTGCAAATCAAAAATGCGAAGCAAGCATTTCTCACAACCTCGCACAGAATGGAGATTCAACGCACTTCATCATTTGTTGTTTCTTTTGTAGTCCACACATAGTTGCAGAAGAAACTGCGTTTACTCCCGTTACTTCATCTGGAATCTCGTTAAAAACACTTTCAGCTCCAGGAAATGGTAGCTGATGATGAATCGGAACTTTGGGAATACCTTGACGTCCCCCTCTGACGTCACGAACCACTGACACTTCTTTGTCTCCCTTAAATATTATCCAAGTCCCTTTCGAGTGTGCCGCTGCTTTTTAAGATTAATCTGAAGAAGTAATTGTGCTCCTTAGCAGTTAATATGGTGCTGGCAGGAAAACGGTCTCTGAGCAGCCTTTGTTTACCTTCCTGTGCTGCGGTTTGACATGTAAACCCATGTCAGGCCGTCAGCTCCCAGACACATTGGTGTCATCCAGACAACCGGAGCTGCGCGCTGTGCTCCCTGCCTTCATGGCATTCAAGCTCCACTCATCTCTGTAAATCGTTTCTGGCTGTGTCTGTGAAAACGGCTTCACAACCCTGCTGCTGCTGCTGCTGCTGCTGTGTGTGTTTGTGTGTGTGTATGAGCATCATCACCAGGCACCAAATAAAAATATACTGCACTTGGGGTGAGAGATATGGCCATATAAATGCATCACTTTGAATTCGGTATTTATTTAACACACGTCTTTGGTAATCCTTTGTGGCTGTAATGTGGTTAAGGATATTAAGGTGTATTTGTGGCTGAGCGCAGCTGCCTGCACTGTTACCGTTGCCCCCCTTTTTTTTTTTTTATTAGGCATTTTCACTCTCGCTGGTTGGAACTAAGCACTCGTTTCCCTCAGATGAATGGGCCATTATTGAGATATTACCGTGGATATGAATTCTGCGTCAGTCAATGAACAACCGTAGCCAGATAGACTTTATTGAAGAAAATTCCTGCTTGTAAAATGTCATGGTGATTTGGGATTTAGACTTGTGTGATTTTTCAAATTTCACACTGCCGTCTCCACCTTCGAACAAATCTTACCGGCATGGCTAATTTAAGTGTGGTGTGTTGATCTTTTTTTTTTTTTTTTCCAGTCTTGTTTTTCTGAAAAAAAAAAAAAAAAAAGACACCCATTGAATCCCGCCGGAGGCCCTATGATGTTGAGTTATAGTTAGTTTTTTTCTTTAATGGTCAGGTTTTAACACTCATTGTTTCTTTAAAATGAACACTATAATTCAGTTTATTTATTTACAACTAAGTTACAACAAATGGCATCTAAAGGCAGTTTACAACAATTCATTCTTGCAGTAATGTTCCACTTTGCATAACAAGCAAAGTAGTCAAACGTGAATTTAGCTACAAGCAGTATGATTTTATACTCTAATTATAGTTCAGTAATGAAAATCAGCCGGTCACATAATTGGTGAAAGCTTTGTCTGTGTGAGGAAGCCCTTCTGACTGCAACAAGGCATTGACTTAGCAATTCCAGCAAATTACAATGACCATATTGCATGTATTGCAGCCATGGGCCTCGATGCTGGTAGCAGGCCCCATATTCATTTACAGTGTCAAGAAATAAAAAGGTTTCAGCCAATGGTCAGCTGGCTGAAAGAAGGTCACTGTCCTTTTTACAGCGAAAACGAATTTGATTTGAACATGTTTTGAGTTGTGTAACTCGTGGGCTGTGGTGGTTTGGAAGCTAAAGGAGTATAACACACAGCTCTTATTAAGGTGTCACAGTTTTAAACCCTCAGCCTGATACTACATGTGGTATTTTGTTAAAAACTAACTGGAGGCCTTTTTTAACCAACATGCCAGCGAATATGAGTTTGTGTTAAATGTCCTAATACATATATAGATGTGTTTACCAAACGTGATTATCATTTTAAAATGCTGTACATTATGTCTCATCGTTTTACCAAGAACAATAAGATTATGTTTACCTCCAAGTGTTTTTTGTTAATAACATGATGCTGTTCTTCTCTTACACTCAAGGTTAACATATCGACCCATGCCCAAATTTCTTCTTCACGAAGACAAAAACAGATGCCTTGAACATGAATACTGGGTTTATTCTAATGACAGCCATGCGTAAGAGTGTGTGATCACAAAAGATAGTGATCATATCTGATGTTTTCACCCATGTGTAGTTTTCCTTCTGTGTATTTTCCACCGCTGTCCTTTGCTTTGAAGCTGAGTAATGCATGTAGCTGTGCTTGTACGTGTGCGCTGTTGTATGCATGTCCTTGCTTTCTGGCCTGTGTGTGTACGCGTGCATGCGTGTGTGTGTGTGTGTGTGTGTGTGTGTGTGTGTGTGTGTGCATGCGAAGCAGCAGCTGAAGGCTGGTGTGAGTGTGGCAGTGCTTGGTTGGTTGGTGTGCTCTGTGTTTTTGGCTGTGTGTGTTGTCAGTTTGCTGTGTGTCAGCAGTGAGCCAGGGGAACGCTTGGCTGCCTATTCAGGCCGGTGCGGACCCTGCTGTGCCCAGCTAGCATGAGCTGCTGGCGGGTGCTTGAGGGCACTGCGCTGGGAAGAGGGAGTGTGAGGGGATGTGGGGGTGGGACTGGCAGGGGGTGGGTGTGGGGGATCAGCCATGCTGAGGTGTATGACTGTACCCTCTGGCAAATGTGAGATCTTGTCACAACCACCACCAACACCGCTCTGAAATCCTCATCTGTCTCCTTGCTCACCGAACCAGCAGCGACAACCGCTCGCCCCCCACCCCTCCTCCCTCCTCTTCACCCCCGTCGTACATACAGTACGCTTCCATCAGGCACCTGGATTGGGGTTGGGAGATGGAGAGAAATCTTCCAGGGAGCAGAGGTGATAGGACCAGATGAAACGGAGAACAACGGGAGGCTTGGCTGCCTGACCTTTCACCAAATCCCCCCACTTTTCCGTTCCACTGGTCGCAGCCCAGACTGGCTGGGGGGCACGCCTGCCTGTCTGCCTCTTCTGGCCGCCCCGCATTTTAGTCTTGCCATCTTTTTTTTTTTTTTCCTTCTTGCTTTTATCCCTGTCCCTTTTGAATCAAATTGTATGACTGCTGCCACAAGAAGTGACAAGAATGAGCAAAGAAAGCAAGGGGGAAGAAAAAACAAAACAAAACAGATTAGCTGAAAAAGGAGAAAGTCAGCTTGCAGATGATACAGGCATGCATGAAGGTTTTCTGCAACAGCTCCCACTTCCCTCAGGTGAGCATCACCCTGACTGGAGTGTTGTGATCTTGAGCCGCTCTGCGCCCAAACTGTCGTCTATCACAGCCTCGCCCCCTCCTCCTACCCCCTCCCTGCCGTCTCTGACACATGTAACTCAGCTTGTCAGAGCTGTTTTCCACCTGCCTCCGCTCTCACACACCAACGTGTCCCTGAACCTCAAAGCTTTACGTCTTCACGCGGTTGATCTGGTTTGTTTCAACCATCCACACGGAGCAGGGCGGCGGAGCGTTTTGTGTGGTGAGGAGATGGGAGATTAATCGGACTGATGTAAACCGACGATCGCTAACATCTTCACACGCGGTTTTCTCTGTGCTAAGGGCTTGCTTGGAGTCAAAACCCAAAACCGAAAGATGCTGCATTAGTGGCACACATCGCATAGCCCCACCACTACCTCGGCTCCGTTTTTTTTTTCCATTGTGTCCTGATTTAATCTAATAAATCTGTACTTATTTTTACTTTTTCTTCGCAGATAGATGTGATGAAGTGTGATGCTGCACTCATAAGAAGTTCACACTTCTCTTCATCTTTTCTTTAGCAATGTATTCCTTCACATGGCACATAAGGTTTTTTTTTTGTGTCCACATTTGAATCATGCATCTTGGGAGCCCACATTTACTCTGTCTGCTTTTATAGATACAAACATATGCATTTTTTATTAGCGATGTACCGATCAGACATTTCCATGGACATCCTCCCGATGAGGATTTTTTTTTGCAAAGAATGTAAATAATAAAAACATAAATCTACTACTTTTTTTTTTTGGTATAAATTGTAAGTTTAATTATTCTTAAAGAAGTCTAGCTACACCTCACTATTTTTTTTTCACTCTACTTCTGAAATGTAGCAGTATTTAAAAAGCACACATTTTCACTACAATGTCATTTTAAATCAAATAACAGCTACAGCACAGTTGTAATTTACTTTCCACTACCAGTATTTTATTATGAGTCCAGTTGTAGAATTATTTATTTGCGTGACACTCCACAGAGTCAACCCGCCTTTCTTTTTTGACGCTGTGGATGATCGATCATTGAATCTTTTAGCACCAGAGAGGTGTGTGGTTAGGAAAGAGAGAGCAGTATGTATTACGCAGCTCTGCAGCTCAACAGAATTTATCTGCAATTTTATGACAAAGATAAAATGATGAAATAACCAATGTTTTAAACCGTCGTTAGTGTCTTGTGTTGACAATTATCCCAGATACAAACCCTGACTTCCTCTGAGGATTTCCTGTAAAGCTGTGATATTTCCAAAAGATTTCTAACAGATTCCTAATCCAATGTGTTAGATGACGGATTGGAATTAGAAATAGCAATTCTTCTGCCACGGGTTTAACTTTATTATTTTTTTTTTAATTTGCTGAAGCCTAACTTCCTGTTTACACATAGCATGCTGAATGCACACCCGACATTCCTCTTTGGAAAATTCTGCTTCCTTTTAAATGGCTTCACACATCCTTTGTGCTTACAACTTTATTCTTAAGCCCTTTATTGATATTAAAAATACAGCTAAGAACCTCTTCCTCGCTCCCTCAGTGACAAATTCGACACTGAAGGGTTGTGACCTGTTGGTGCTTAGGAATGTTGCCTTCCCAGATCAGACTTTTCCTGACCTGCTGATCACAAATCGGGGCCACTCGAGGGTAAAATCAGCCAGTTCCAGCCACCAGCCGATTTCTTGGTGGACCTCTGGGTTTTTCCACATAATGTTTAATCAACCTATGTATGGATTTTTCCTCATCCGTTTAATAGGAGACTTCACACTTTGCTGACACAGGGTCGATACTGTGTCATGGTCATTATGCCCATAAATTGGGCCAAGCAGGATAAAAAGGTCAGTCTCCTTCGGTGCCCTTTGACCCAGCGATGGGAGATCATGCAAGAGTTTCCCAGAGTTGCATGTTTAAATTGTTCTGTGTGTGTGCGCGCGCGTGTGTGTGTGTGTGTGTGTGTGCCTGCTTTCACGTATTTTTTTCAGGCAGTGAGGAGGTGGACTGTGAGAAGAAGAAGCTTTGCTTACAGGCTCCACTTTTGGTCTTATTGATGAAAAAAAATGGGAGAGGGGAGGAGAGGGGGATGGAATGGTGTTGAATTAATTTCACAGTGCAGACTGAGAGTGGGATGTGAAAATGACACTGGTTTCATTAAATGTGTATATTTTAAATGATTCATCTGTATCAGAGAATGCCAGCTGCTTGGAATTGTCGGAGCCTTAATTAACCTCCTCCTTCCTGTGCTTCTGTTCAGAATCCGAGCTCTCCCAGAGTAAGACCGGAGCTGTGGCCCCAGGAGCCGGAGGGGGAGGAGGCGGGAGCAGCGGCGGGAACCACCTGCAGTGCCTGTCCGTCCACTGCACAGACGAGCTGGGGGACAGCAAGGGCCGAGGGGGGCCCGTCTCCTCTTGGCGCTCCATCCACTCTGACATCTCGAACCGATTTGGGACGTTTGTGGCAGCTCTGACTTGAGCGACAAAACAGACTTGGATGAAGAAGGATACAAAACCAGAAAAAAAAACAAAAAACAAACAAAAAAACTGAAGGACAACCTCAGAGACCAAAAAAAAAGAAAAAAGAAAAAAAAAAAGCAGAAACGATGACGATGATATGTCAGTGAGACAGCTGTGTGCGGCTCTTGCCTGTTCAGGGAGAGAGACATTCGTGCTCATAAACGAGAAAACACGAACGCAACTTACACCCACACTCACACACAGAATCAAATGCCATGATTTTTTTTCCCCCCCTTCTTTTTTAACACAGTCATGCATTAATATTCTGCTGGACAATAAAACGTGGGGCCGACTCGCCGATTCCCCACATCTGGAAAACCTCAAATCCATTTTTTTTTCTTTCCCCTTTGATTTCATTGTTGAAGAGAAATAAAGACATGTTTAAGGAGGAGAAGAGAAAAGCAGAAGAACAGAGGAACAGATGTCAGTTGTCATTGGCTTTGATTGTATACCCGTGTTTAAGTATCGGTGATGTGACCTCGGCTTCATTGCTTATTGCAGTCTGCCTGCTCTTACCTCAGCTATGGCTACACCTCTAAAGTTGACCTGAATCTTCTGGGTGGGGACATGTTTGACCAATGGTGGGCTAATTTCGTCGACAAGGCTCGCCGGTTCACTTGGCAAAGCCAAACGGACCCAGACGAAGGCCAGAAGAGGGACAGTTATGCAGGAATGTACCTCAACATTTTTTTTTTTTGGTGTGGGGGGTAGAGGGGTGGCAAACTCAGATTTTTTCGTCTATGTCAAAGCATTTTTGAACCATTTTTGAATCGTTTTTGTTTGCTGCTCTCAGTCATTGAACTCATATTTCTCTTTCAGTCAATTTGCTGAGAAAGTGTTTTCTCTCTCTCTCTCTCTCTCTCTCTCTCTCTCTCTTCTCCCCTGCACATCTTGTGAGCTCAACCACTTGTATACAATTCAGCCAATGGGAACTAGAAACAACAGAGGAGGTCAAGGGGTTTGTTTGATAAGGGAAATGAAAAATAATAATTAAAAAAAAGATTATTGGTATTGCACATGTATAATAAGAGAACATTTTGCTGTGTGTTAGGCAATCTTGTAACCTTTAAATAAAAGCTTCTGTTGAATTTGAATTTTTTGAACAATAGATGGAGGACTGTGACGGCAATTTACAAACAGGTTTTTTGTTATTGTTTTCCTTTTTTTAATAATATGTAAAGTGCAGTCGTCTGTTTTCCTGCATATTGTATATATCTGTATATGTTTTATTGAGTAACTAAATAACAATAAATATGATGTTAAAGGTGGCATTTCTGTCTCTTAAGTGTTTTTGAAAGTCTGCTGTTTGGTTGTTAATTTGCTATCTTGTACCCTCATTTCGTACTTATGTGTTACTATTTCTTCCATCCTGCTTCCATTTTGGCTCTCCATACGCCATGTCGCTACCATGTCTGAGATCCAGTGGCTCTCTGAAGTCAGTACACTCCTGTTAAAATTCTAGTTTTTTTTTTGTAATTTAGAAAAAAAACAAAAAAAAACAGACATCATTAATTTTCAAACCTTCACTTACCTTTAACTAATACTTTGCTAAAGCACCTTCTTACAGGTTAAAAATCTCTCAACGAGCTACTTCTTGACTTGGCAGTATTTGCATACTTTCCCACTCAAACATTCTCCAATTTTCTTGGACTGTGAGGACATCTAAAGGTCACATCCTGATAAGACCACTCCAAAACTTTGATTTTTCTATGAGGACACCATTCTTTTGTTGGTCTGGTTTTTGTTGCTTGTGAGCAAATGAAGAAAATGTCTGGAATATTCTTTATCCCTTGTAAAGTAGATCCGTTATAGTAGCTGCGTACTCAAGAGTGAATGTATAAGTTATATGATAAGGTACTTCAATGAAGTATTAGTTAAATGGTGTGCACACTTTTGCAATGAGGTTTTGCATTTTTCCTCCCATTTTTTCCTTTTATAGGTTTCACTTGAACTGTACAAGTGAAATTATTTTTCAGTCTCTTTTTTTGTTTTGTTACATCACAGGACCTGGGTTTATAACTGAGATGTTATTGTAAATTGTAATTCTATTTTTTTATTATCTTAAAGCTGCAGGAGACGGCACCATTTTGTAACTGAAAAAGTCTGGTATGAAACAACCAAAACAGTGAAGACAAGACTGATGTACTTCAGAAGGATGAAAAACCCATAATAAAAATGGGCATTTTGTGGATAAAACACTGTACCACACAGCAATTTTTTTTAATTTAAAAATGGATAGTTTATGCATTTCGAGATAAGATTCTATAAAGTTATTATCAACACTAGTTCTTTTGTCTAGAGCAGAAATATTCCACGTCAGAGTGAGCTTGGAGAGCACTGATTAAATCCTTAGAGAGGAATGAAGGCTAATAGCTACTGGGAGGGATGCCCAGTTTAGGCAAATTTTAGCAATTTAAAACAATTCCAACTAAACGTGTTAATGTCCCCAGGATACAATGCAACATTAAAAGATATTAATTGTTAAACCTTTCACAGAAGACTCTCAGGGTATTTTCTTCGCCGAGCAACATCTTTGTTTCTACACTGAAGGTGTTTCACTGGGGCCTGTATCAGCTGCAGATGTTACAAATTACGTCTTGTGTTAAAGTTTAAATGTTTTTCTCCACTCTTGGTGAACTTAGAGTCTACAGTGTGAACCAGCATAGCTGAAATGCAGCTGATCTCATAAATTGGCTGAAAAACCAAGAGAAAAACCGTACAGGCAGGTAATAGCTGCTAATATGTTGTAGTATGTAAATATACATTTTTTTGTTTGAATGCTATTAGAAAGCTGATATTAGCGAAACAAAGTCACATATGACTTTTTATTAGCCTTCCATTGCTCTTGAGATATTCCACAAACTCACTGATGTAACATCTGTCATATACAGATAATAAAACTACCATTAATAAGAACTTTACAGAACATCAGTTCAAAGAATCCACGTAATCCTTTTAAAGTGTCTTTTACATTGTACAATTTGCTGAGCAGAGCTTCAGGACCATCAATCTCAACATTAGATATCAAAGGATAAGACATGACAGAAAAAGTTGTGGACCATTGCACAACACTGACAAGCATGTCGGAACTTGAGAAAACCCGGAGGAGTAACATGAGAAATACCTGAAAATAATATGGCGTCTAGATTCATTTTTGCAAAAAAATAAAAAATAAAATAAAAAAATTACTAGATTACTTTATATCTGCTTGCAATTTCCAGTGCCGCTTAAAAAAACAAACAGAAAGATATAACCATATAAACAAAATTAAACCAAAACTGCAATATTTAACAATTTCATATTCTTATTTCACCGCCTCAAACACCATCTTACGTCTACTGCCTTCTAGCTCACTCTAAACACACACACACACACACACACATGCACACACACCTCCCCTCTTTCTGCTCCCCAGACCCTCTTTGGCTCACGTGCTCTTTATTGGCCATCTGCATGGATGCTTAATGGTAATCAATAACTCCCCAGTGTGCCAGCTCTGAGGTGGAGACGTCAATGCAACCTAACAGGGCTGTGGTGCTCAGCCCTGCATCAGCGCTGTCTAGGATACACACACACTCAGAAGCTCCCTGCAGGAGCCTGTCTGTGTTATTCAGGTGTGTTTATGCTTGCTGCTGTACTCGGTGCCTTGCTGTGTAGGATTGCATGGCCTGTTGTGAGCACAATGCACAAGGAGCTGCAGCTTTAGCAAACAGCAGAGACTGGTTACACCGCAGACTGGCATGTCACTTGGGAGTGTCTCTTTCAGGAAGGGGGATTAGGGAGAAAGTGGAAAATGGTTAGGGGCATAAATGCTGATTATGAGTGCTCTGTGCAAATAAAGCAGAAGATTCTAGCAGAATTCTCTGAGAACTATCACTAAATGGTGACGCTGCTTAGAAATTCCTACTTGCTAAAGTAAGGATATGTCTACAGTTTACACATGTTAGAAGAAGAAATGCTAATATGTTTTTTTTATTGGTATTGTATGTGATACGTCAACAAAAAGTGCTGCATAATTATGAAATGGAACAACAAGGCAACATGATTTTCAACATTTTTTTCTAAGTAAAATTCTGGACAGTGTGCCAGTGTATTTGGCCCTCATTCGTTAGTGTCCATTCTAGCTAAAGCTCATTTAGAGGGGAAAGACTGTGAACATCTGACTCTTAACTGGATTTTGGTCTTGACGCTGACTAGTCCTTTCTAATGCTTTGTTCTCACGCTAGAAGGTGAATCTTCACCCCAATCTTGAATCTTTAAGCTTCAGCTTTTAGCTTCATGCTTGTTCTCATCAACTCTGAAAAGCATTTCTGTCTCTTCTATAGAAAAGTTTTCTCACAGCATGAAGCTGACACCACTGTGTCTCACAGGTAATGCTATTGGCATTATTATAGTTCAAATGACCAACGTTATTATGTTATTTGCAGCTATTATGTTATTCTTCATCATGCTATTGGAGGTTACACATGACAATATCTTGGTAGGCTTGCAATTCTATTTTTATATAATGGGGGTGATACTCTGTTATTCAAAGTCTGGAAGGTTGTTTGTGACCTTTACTTCAATTTAACTGGATTTTATTAAGGTGTATGGAGAAAAGGGAACTCAATAGAAATGTCACATTGTTGATTTTTACTTGTAAAATGTTTAAAAACTATGCATAATTTCACTTTCCTTTCACTTCACAAATGTGCGTTACTTCTATCTTGGTCATAGTTCCTAAAGGTCTTAACCTTTTTTTTAAGTTTTGTTTTGTGTCACGTGGTCAACAGTCCTTAGCGGTTGGTGGCGGTAATGCTCACCTAACATTTTTTGCCAACCCCCAATAAATTTCACGAAGAAGAAAGAGGGAGGGCGAAGAAGAAGTCTGAACCGGAAGTGATCCGCGGCATCTTTGTAGGCAAGCGCAATGCAAAACCGGACCTATGACTTCAAGACCACAAAAAGAAAATGTGGACACGGAATCTTGACCAATGTGCGAAAGAAAGATACGTGAGCAAAAATCACTACTATCGGAATCGACCGGAATGAGACGGAGAAGGAAAATATGTCAGGCGAAGACTGAGTACACCATGGAGGACCTTCGCGGCCTGCAATCTATGGACGCATACAACCAGTGTTTAAACAGATGTTTAAGGTATGAATTCTTCGCCTGAATAACACGTTTCTGGTGACTAGCAGAGTAAGTACATTTAGTAACATACACATTGGCTACATGCTTGTCTTAGCTAGTTCGGCAGTAAGTAATGCAGTAAATATCACTGATATTTATCCTGGTATTACACAGAGTTGGGTAGGGTACTAAAAATTGTTATCGAATAACACAGTTGTAATGTATTTGTATTGTTTGTAAGTTAGATATCAACAAGGCGAGAGCTAGTTCTAAGCTTGTGCCTTTCTTATTGTCATCAATCCATAGCAACTTCCTACCAAGATGACTGTCAGTTACAAAGTTCACAGAAGTGTGACATGACACGAGAACTACCGTGTTTCCCCGATAGTAAGACACCCCCGATTGTAAGACGTATCGGGGGTTTCAGGGGGGTCGGCTAATATAAGCCGTACCCCGAAAGTAAGACATATGTCTTACTTTTCGGGGAAACACCTCTCATCTACCTGCGCGCCGCCTCCTGCCCACGTCCGCACCGCCCCCCTCTCCATACGTCACCACGCCGTCCCCTGCACTTGTCACTGCCGTTAATTTTATGGTTAAAACAAAAAAATTCGACAATTTTTTTCCAATATAAGACATACCCCGAAAGTAAGACATGGTGGGGCTTTTGGGGATAAAAAGAAAGTAAGACACTGTCTTACTTTCGGGGAAACACGGTATGTAATAGATAAAATCAGAATAAATTACGCTACAGCTTGTAATCTTAATATAACAAAATGCGTAACAGTATGAAAGCATTTTGTATGCCTAGTATAGTTTTGTTTTGTGCTTTTTTGAGGTTTCTAGCACACATTGTCACAACATTATTTTTCAATTGTTTCATGGAACAGCCTGTTGGTAGAAGGAAATACCGTACCAAAAAACAGCCAGTTTTTACAGTCACTGATAACACTGGTCTGACTGGTATATTGCAAAAGTGCTGTCCTGAAAGTACTGCATCGATGTAAGAGTATGTGTTTGAGGAGTGATTTGATGGATTACATAAATAATACAGAAGCTTTGAGTGCTGGAATGTTGTTGTCTTTGTCCTTTGTATTTGTCCCGGCATACTGCCAAGTTTTCTTTAAGAGAGTTACCTCACTATGTGCCAGGGAACTCCTCGTGCTGTTCGTCTACCTGCAGGTCTAGTTTGACTGACCTCTTAAAGCGAAACTTTGACTTACTTACATGACAGTAAAATCATTTAATGCATAATACTCAAAGCTACGATGACTAGCTTGCCACAGCTTGTGTCAGGCAAGCTGCAGTGTGTGCCCTTCTTTCCCAAACATGTTTGGTGTTCGACTAAATTCCACGCAAGGCATAGCGACAGGAACCTTGAGATACTGGCTCCAGTCAAGATGTATGATGCTGGATGCCGTCCTTCAATGGGCTCCTCTGCAGGGCAGCCATATTGGGAGGGCAAACACTGTGTGGTCGCCTGAGAACTTGCGTGTTTCCCAGCCAACGTCCATCTAAAGAATAACAATTTCACTAGCCATGAAGACTGTCCATGGAGCCTTGGGGGCTGTGGCCAGAAAGCTCAGCCAAACACTCTCCACTCACGCAGCTTTCTATGTACTCCTATAAATACATCTCCTATTTGTATAGAGGCGATATGCATCTTTGGGAAAATACCACAATGTTGACACAGGAACACCCTCATCACCCCCACCCCACCCCCATTTGGGTCCCTCTCCCCATGCTACCAAAACTCTTTCTACCCCTTGCTGAACCTTTCACTGCCCGAGAGAAAAACTGAGGGAGAGAAAGAAAGAGATAGAGAGAAGGAAAAGGGAGGCATGGAAGGAGACTGGGAGTAAAAGAAGTGTCTTTTAGAGGCCTCCACGGTCTTTAAGCCACTATGGTATCCACCAGAGCCCTCACATACACTCAGCCTTTAAAGGGCTTTTGTCCTGTAAAGAGGGTGTTTGGCTAAATTGGGGGTGCTTGTGGACTGGCGGGTGGGATTGGGCTGGGTTCAATTTATTTGGCTCCCACGTCTCCATCACTGGAATGGTGAACTTTTTTTTTTTTTTTGTAAGAGGTGGGACATGGAGGGGCGAAAGGGGGATCCTTGTTTCTTTTTCAAAAAAGTTTTGAAGGGGGGAGGGTTGGAAATCTTCCAAACGGTGCCTTTTTGCTTTTAAAGAAAGCTCCACTTGTGTAAATGTGCTCTTTGTCCTTTGGCCTATTGTTTGAATAGCATTGTGAACTTTTTTTGTGGGAAGCTCACAGGGGCTTGGGGGCCTGGGGTGGTGGGGGGTGGGCAAAGAGGGACCAACGGGGTCTAGGCCTGAATGACTCGGTCCTAAGACAACATAGCAGTCCAAGAGGCCAAGGTATGATACACCCCCAGCTTTACAGAAAAAAAAAACATATGACTTCACATAAGCTTAAAAATACATCTAAACAAAATGATTCTTTGAATTAAGTCAAGACTTGTCTTCTGATGAGTTCAAACGGGGCTTAAAATTTGATCTCAAACGTAAAGGCAAATCTAAAACAGACCCCAGCAAAGCCTTTCATTCTGAGAACCAAACCCATTGTGGCAACCGCTTTGCTCATAGAAACAATATGAAAACAGCCCAGCTCCCGCCCCCTGTAAAGGGATTTCTTAATAGAGCTGAATGTCTGGAGTCCCTCACTTCATCCAATTCATGACTTCCATCTGTCTCTGCTCTCAAAATATGCTGGCAGGTGGAAGGGAAGGACAATGCGTTTGCATTTTGGGACCATTTAGTTCACTTTTACAGACTCCAAGGGTGAGTTGTGTAAAAGTTTTTACCCGTGTCGTAAAAAAAGAAGATAAAAAAAAAAGAGATTTTCCTGTGAGCTCCACGTCCTTTTGCAGAAAAGATGATACTAACCTTGAGTAATAACTGTAGAAAACCAGAAAAGCCAAGAGTTTCTAGTGCTGATGAAACTATACAATACATTTATTTTAGAGTTATGGGTCACATTATCTGTAATATTTATTTAAAGTTAGTTTGATTTTCACTCATAAACTTTTGCAAAAATAGAAATACCTGCTCCATCTAGTAGTAGTTTTCCAGAGTTTTAACCGAGGTTACCAGTATGAAGAGGTGAGATGTAGGACACCTCACTTGTGTTGAGTTGTTTTATTTTTCTCAGGTGAAATGCATGATGTTGTTGATGGTGTTGCAGTAGGTGCGTTTAATTCAACAAACCTACAAGTAGACTTGCTTTAAATCCAATGAGGATAGTCTGGACAGGATAAAGTAAGGCCAAGAAGAGCCGCTGCTTCATTCTAGGACGCTCTGCCTTCCAGGTTTTGTTAGCCGTTGTTCCTAGTAAATCTCTATCTCAGCTGTGTTCCAGGCAGTGAGCGTTTCCATAGTCTGCTCAGCTGGTAGGATACTCAAGTCTCTTTGGAGGTCTCCTCTCCTGTAATCACAAGATATCCCGTGACCTCTCTTTGCTCTGAATCCACCCCCCCCTCCTCCAGAGAAACACACAGGCTTTCTGCTGGAAGGTGATTGAGCATGGCACCCTGCTCCAGGCCTGTCCTGCTTTGTCTGGGGACGTGTGCCTGTGTCAGGAACCACAATTAGTGGGGCGCGTCCCCTATCATTAATCACAGAAAAGTCCCGGATCTCAGTATCACACAGGCACACTCACTGTCAGCCTCCTCAGCATCAGGACCCCACATGGCAGCAGCATCCTCAAATGCAGCGTGGCCATGTACTTTCAAGCGTTAGTCTTCCTCAAAGAGGCATTTTTTTTTCAATTGTTTTGTCCAAACAAATCTGTCGGGCTGTGGGTCAAACAGGACCAGAATTATATTCATTTTTGACCAAAAATATGGTTCTAGTTTAGTTGGTGTATTCTTAGGTGAACTGTAACAGTTTATTTGTGGGTCTAATTGTATTTGGAGGTACACCATAACTCCATATGTGTATGTATATATATATATATATTTCATTTTTTTTGGGCTGTGTAATATCGATTTTGCGATATATATATTGATATTTTCTTTGCTAGAAAAAAATCGATATTCAGTATCGTAACATCCAATTGTCACCTTGCTTCACCGGGAGAGTGATTAGGTCATCAGGCTTAGAGTGATTCCTTCAAATGTTAAGTGTCAAGGTTAAAAAGGTATCAAACTATTCAGAGCAGGGTACTTGGTGCACTTTATTTACTTTACAAATGCATGTAAGCTACAGTTTGTACTGTTTCAATTAAAAGAAACATGTTTTCTCACCACTTCTTTGATTCATTTTGTCCAGCTGTCGACTTTAAGTCTGTGTCCATGTCCAACCAGAGCCAGGTATTGTGTAGTTGGTGCTTTTAATCAGTTTTCAGTTCAATTAATTCAATCCAACTCTATAACAGTCACAAAATGTCACCAAAATCACTCTGTCCCTCTAGAATCTTTCAGAAAATCGTAAAAGTGTATTGAATTGTATCGTTTACTGACTATCGCAATATATATCGTATCGTGAGCAGAGTATCGTATCGTGAGATTATTGTATCACTACAGTCCTAATATATATATATATATGTTTTTTAATATATATAATATATATATATATATAACCTTTTTCCTGATGTTGACCACAACATCAGGAAAAAGGAGCATGAGAAACTGGAGAAATACCAGGGCCTCAGAGAGGAACTGGAGAAAGCCTGGAAGGTGAAGACCACAGTGGTGCCTGTGGTCATAGGGGCCCTCGGGGCAGTCACCCCCAAACTGGAGCAGTGGCTCAAACAGATCCCAGGAACAACATCAGACATCTCAGTCCAGAAATGTGCAGTTCTAGGCACAGCCAAGATACTGCGCAGAACCCTCAAGCTCCCAGGCCTCTGGTAGAGGACCCGAGCTCAGAGGATGAAAGAGACCACCCGCGGAGGGTGAGAAGGGAATTTTTTTTTTTTTTTTTTTTAGTTCCTTACTAAGTGTTTGTGCCTTCTGAGCTTTTCCACATTTTATCACATTAGAACCAGTAACTTCAATGTATTTTAATGGAATTTTGCAACATGGACATTTTTGCAACTTTTAACATTTTTCTGGTTTATAACAGGAAATCTCAATAAAACGCATTCACCTTTGTGGTTTCAATGTGGCAAAATGCAAAAAATAAATAAATAAATAAATAACAGATGTATGAAACCTTTTTCCAGACACTGTAATCGGATTCAGATCATGGCTGCAGCACGCTTGCTTTACAGTCAGGGTATGAAATGATACACGCTTTCTGCAGTTTGAACAGCAGACAGAGGGCAAACACAAACCTGACCTCTTGAGAGGAAAACACATCCTCAGTTCCTATTTCACCAACAGTATGCAGATCAATACCGTGGCAGGATGTTAAATATTTGTCATCAGACGATCACACATTGATGAAACAAATCAATGGCTGATAGGAAGGAACTGACACGAGGTTCTGCTTGCTTACCTTCCTCCTAAGGGATGGAGGAGGGACAAAAGAAGGATAGATAAGGGAGGTGGAGATTTGTGGCTCTCAGGTGCTGAGCCTTTTCTCTGGGGTCCTATCTGTTTTCCTTCTCTCTCTCTCTTTTTTTCTCTCTATCTGTTTGTTTTCTTCTTTGAGGGATGAGAGACGGCCAGGAGAAAAAGAGATGAGGAAACTTAACCTATCGGTGAAGGTGAGGATCTTACCACGTCAAATTACAGCAGGTCCTCCGAATAAAGAATAGAGTGAGTGGTGCGTTTACCTGCATTCTTTACCAATACATATAATTTAATTTGCAACACACATCATGAAAAAACATACTGAAGGACAGACGCGTTTTGTCTACACACACACACTACACTGTATATGCTTCCCTCCCTCTCTCTGAGCCCTGAGCCTTTATTTAACACATAATGAATTTTCTGCCCAGACTCTTTCGATCTCTCTTTTTTTTTTTTTTTTTGCTCTGTCTCTCTCTGTGCTCTCCTTGCTTTATAAAAACAGAGGAATGAAAAGCAGCCAGATGGTAGCTCAGGCCTAATATAAAATCAATAAGCTGCCTTGAAGAGAAAAGAGGTGGAGGGGTGGGTGAAATGGGGGGTAGAGCTGGGGAAAGAAGAGTTGGTGGGGAGAAAAAAAAAGAACATTCAAGCACCACAAACACCAAAACATATCTTTGGTCTTCTTTTATCCCTTGCTCCATCCACTTCTTTTCTTTTTCTCTCCATCTTCCGGTGGACTTCTTCACCCTTTCTACCTCATATCACACCACTGCGGCTGACGAAGGGACCGGCGTCGCGTATGTTTGCATGTGATACGGCGGCAGGCACGCGAGGATGCCGGGACTTCTTACTGGGATGAGGAGGAGGAGGAGGGCAAGATAGAGATAGCCTTTTGAAGAGAGAGAAGACTGAGGGCCATTGAGAAGTCATTAAGGTAATGATAATGGGCGTCGTGAATAAGCAAAGAGACAAAAGGGGAAAGAGAAGCATGTGTATGTGTGTGGGTGTGCTGTGAGGCGAGGGTTAACAGATGCAAAGTGCTAAAGGCTAATTTGATTGACAGCCACATGTTTCATTACACGAGTGTTCTTGAAGTTTTGATTTATCCGACGTCTGTGTGAGAAAGCTAGAAAGCAAGGTGTGGGGAAAATGTGTGGGTGTGCGTGAGAAACTCCTCTTGTGCGAGAAGAGCAGCAAAGCCTGTCCCCTGGTGACTGGGCCTGCTTGCTGGGTGACAGATAGCCCAGGGAGAGAGGGGACACCAGGCTGTTTAGCTGATAATTAAGGGGGTTTTATCTTAATTTGAGCTGTTACTCTCTATCCTCTGCCGTGATTTATGAGTTGCCGGCCAGCCCGGCTGCCCCACTCTGCCCTTCAGCATTGGGAACAAGACAAAGGATCCTCTTCCCCACGTTCATCTCCTACATTCATGGCCGTAAAGTGGACTGAAAAACAATACATGCACCTTGAACTTTTTCCACATCTTGCCACATTATAATCACAAATTTCAATGTGTTTTGTTGGGCTTTCATGTATTGGACCAACGTAAAGTCGCAGATAAGTGTGAAGGGCAAAGGCAAAGCCACATGGGTTTTCAACAATTTTCATATAAATGCGTCTGTTTCTACCTCACTTTACTCTATCACTGAAATAAATGAATAAATGCAAGTGACCTCTGAAGCCAACAAACTGGAGAAAAGAGTGTGTAATTTAATCTCAGCATAAATACTGTATTAATGAGACGAACATTAAGCAAAAAACTAGCCAAGATGCCTGTAGAGGAGATGCAGAGATTCAAAGCTAGCTGTCCTGCTACTACAGCTGACGTTGTTTCTAAGACTGAAAGAAGGCCAAGAGAAGTCCAGCTTGCGGTGTGCAGCTTCAGCCCACACTTATTAAACACTTATTGTTAATAAACCACCAGTCTTTTTATGTAGACATATCAATGTTCTTTCTCAGTCTGGAATTTGATTTCTGTATTGTGCAGGTCTGCATAAGAACGATGAAAGGTAACAAGAAAATGGAAATAAATCTGTATTTCCAGACTTCCCCTTCATACGGTCCAAACATTTGTTCATTTTTTCTTTCCCTCCTTCCTTCTTGTTCTTTTTCAGGTTCCATATTTAAAGCCTGTCCACTTTTAAAAATATGGGTAATGAATTCTTTAGTAACTTCACCAATTCATATTTCTAAACGAGTGTAAAAGACTAAGGACACTGGAAAACTGAATCAGAAAAGTCTGGTGTGTACATGAAATCTGCATAACAGATCTGTATCTGTATCATTGCTTCAGTATTTTCCTTATATTTCCCAATCATTGTTCTGCTTTGTGCTTTTCTGTCTCGTGAATTCCTAGTTAACACATTGCAGATTGTATTTACAATGTCAGAAAGTGTGGAAAAGTTCAGGGGGTGTGAATACTTCTCCAAAGAATTCCCAAAGAATACAGTTGCAACTGGGATCTGAAAAAAGTGCAAAGCCCAAAGTGCTCAGTGTTAGTCTTTTCTCAGAACTACAGCAGGTCCCTGTTCAGGGCTTTATTCTCCTCAGTGACCCGTGTGTGGAAATGAATCATATGAGAAACCAGGCTGCAGCTTTAACCTCTCGCCAGCTGGCCAGGACAACACAGAACGGTGTAGGATTGAGTTCCTGCGCAGCGGAGTGACCGCAGGCAAGAGTTAACTTGATCTTTAGCTGGGTGGGGTACGAGTGAAGAGGAGGCAGGGTGGCGGTGGTGGGGGGAGCGGAGCAGAGCGTACCACTCGCTAAACAATGCGAGCCACTGTTCTCAACCTATCACACCCCCCGGGGTCACAGAGGAGAAGACATGCTAGTGCAACCTCATCTCCTCCAGTCGCCTCTCACATAAAGCCTGGGGATTTCTGCAGCTCCCTGGCTCGGATGTTGTTTTTACCCAGTTTGTGGGCAGGACTATTGGACAAGCATGTTTCGGGCTGCTGTGCTACTATAATCCCATAGGTATTTAGCTGGAGGGAGGGACCTTCGCACCTCCTCACTACCAGTGCAGGGCAAAAGTGTGTGGGCTTGCAGGTGTGCGTCATTCTCTCCATTTTACCGTTGAGCTCTGTTTGTCTTAAACTTTCCAGTTGGTCTACATTCAGGAGATATTTCCATAAAGTAGTTCACCTGCTCACTTAGTTTCAGCTTTGTCTTTGGTTGTCACTGCAGTTTCCAAAGCAAGTTTAAAATAGAAATTCAAAAGGAGTCCCTCGAAGGAATTCAAAGATGCCTAAGGTCTCTCAAAAAAAAAAAAAAAGTTGTATGAAACACTTTGAATTAGATGCACAATAGAGATATACTGGACCTTTTTACTGACCTTCACACGCCTGCGTGTGTTTCCAAAAGGGCCCTCCTCCTCCTTTTGCTCTTATCTACTTTTTTTGTAAAAGGGCTACAAAGGAAGTCATGGTTTCAGGGTCTTCTCAGGGCATGAAACCTCATCTGTCCCTTCCACCGTCCACACAGGACTCTTAGCTTTCACCCCTGACCCCGTCACACCCTGCTCTGGGTTCCAGCAACAACAAAAGCAGGAGATTAGGGAAATTGACAGGCTAGAGGGGATTACTGTAGCCCTTTTCATCTTTGGCTGTGCACACAGTTGACACAATCTGTTAGCAGTACTTCAAGCTAATCTGAGTGCAGTTTACTTTGCAGTTTGTGTGTTTAGCCTCAGTTTGTACATAGATTTAGCTGTGACAAAGTCCACAGAGCTGACAGAACACCATGAGCGTCACATTTGACCAGCATGTACATTTCATTTAGCAACACTTAGGTTAATAAACACGCACGTCTGCTTGTGATTAACTAGCTTAGCCGAGGCCAGTGTTGATATGTGTTCTGCCCATTTTTGTCACCTTGCGAGAGCGTGTCTCCGTAGAGACATCAAGTCCAGACAGGAAACGTGAAGTCCAACAGGAAATCAGAGGATTATGTGACACCCAGACAAGCCAGGAATAGACCTTGGGCAAGGCAAGGTGTTTTGAAAATGCCATAGCCATCCTTGCCAAGGTGTTTATTTGTACTTACCTCAAAACCATTGTCGGGTGATGCAGGGCAACAGGCGTGAATGCGTTTCAAAGTGAAGTGCACTATTTCTGTTTCTTTACGAGAAATTGTGGCTTTCTAAATTTCTTTGGGCTTTTAAGTGGATCTTGAAAGGCCAAGAAATCGAGTTTCTCTGGTGAAGTTTGAATGCATATGTGAATGACAAGAGGACTGGAGAGCACTTCCTCCAAAAGCAGGAAGCGATCTAAAGTGGGGACGGCGTTCTGGGGAAATATAACCAAAACGAATCTGTCTAGTGCTGGAGGGATGAACGGCTAGTTGTCTGTTGCCAAAGACAAAAGAGAAATGCTACAACTGTTAAAATCTCCATTTTTGTTTACATTTCGTGAAGAAGGATGATGCGCTGTGTGTCTCTTTCAGACGTTTCCTTCAGTGGTTCTTGGTTCAGCGCCATCACAGGCGATGGGGTGAACAAGTTTCTCAAAGAGTTTGGTTCACCTGACGCGGGTTCCAGGTCTGTTGGACAGTCAGGTGTTTTCACACCCTGAGACAACTTTTGTAAAATAAAAAAAAAATTAAAAAAAGAAGTTAAGCATTGTAAAATATTGATATGCTGGTAAAAGGTGTCCGAAATAAGAGAAACATATTGAAACTATATAACTTAAATTCAACAGTAAGGTTCTGTAGGTTGCTTTGCCAAATCATCGCAGGGACACCTGTGTCGTTCTGTGTTTCAGTTAATACCTTTTCCATATTCCTCCCCTTTTTTTACTCTCCTTCCACCTCCCCTCTCCCCCTTTTAGACCATACAGAGCCCCTGAATTGCCTTGGTGTCTCAGGGTCTGGCAGCGAGTCAAAACCGCGTGCTCGACCCTCTAAAAAGCACATCTGCGCACTGCTAAGCCGTTTAGCCCCTAATACCAACAACAAACACTCTTTCTGCGCCGGCCCTGGGCACAGAGCGCTGTTATCTGCCTGCGAGTGAGGTCAGACAACTCTATAATCGGACTTTACCCATCTGCCCTCTGCTCTCCCACACAGAGCAGCAGGTTGGGCTCCTCGGCAGGGGACTAAGTGGGACATGAGGACACATATGCCCACTGACACTGGACCAGCCATGGAGCTTAAGCTCCAGCGTAGTCGCGCAGTAATCTCACAATGAGCAAGTCAAATGCGTCCCGAGCGAGCCGCAAAATGGTGCGCGGGAGTAAGTGGTGTGCTTGCCATTGTTATTAAAAGGCAAATTAAACCCTGTAGTGTGTGAAAGGTGTGAGTGTTTATGAAATTATGAATTTATCAGACATTTAATTTGCCACAGCCTGGTGAGCACGCGGAGAGGCAGCTCAGTAAACGTGTGCTGTCACCACCCTCTCGGCACATCCCTGTCTACTGTCACTCCTTCTCCCACACTTGCAATCTCCCTCTCTCTCTCTCTCTCTTTCTCTTTCTCCCTCTACTCCATTTCCACACTTGCTCCCTCATCCCCTGCCCCCTCTCCCCTGTTCTAGTACCACATGCTGGGGCTAATTTTAGAACTTCTTCCCTGTGTCCCTGCATCCAGCTGGAGCCGTCTCCCTACCTCTGCCTGGTGGTGGAGCATCTCTCATGCTCCACAGAGTACTCCAGCGCTCCTCCGGGGCATGTTAAAGGTGTGCTTGGAGGGGAGGAAAAGATGGAGCGTTCGGGGAAGTGGGGGTGGAGGTGTATTAGCTCAGAAACCAACTGCTCTTTAACCATGTCAAGGTGCCATGGTAACAATAAATCTACGTCTCTAATAGGTGTTTTTCTTTGTTTTTCTTTTTTTTTTTCTTTTCCTCTCCTCTGCTCACCCCATTCACTGGAAGAGTGCCATTCTCCAGACAGAAGTGTAAGCTCACAGGTGATTGGCTAAGCAGGTTCCCTGGTGATCTATTAGCAGTTAGACAGAACACCACATAGTGTGCTGAACACTGCGAGAGACAGCTTTCTGTCAGACATGGGACACACACAACCGAACAAACACACCTGCAAAAACACAGCATATACACATGCATGGGTGTCTGCATTTATTTGGTCCCAAATTGGATCATTTTACCACACATAAAATGACATGACAGCTGTCATGTCATTTTAACTGCTATGTGTACCATTCTGGAGATTTATAAATGTGGGAAGGGATCTCCCTCCAAACTGTGTAAAGAATTGCGCAGCGTGGCCCTCGATGGATAGAAATTTCTATTCGAATAAAATTTGGAAATATTTAAAGCTGAAACAGCTCGCAGCTTTGTTAACTGTGTCAGTTCATTTAAATAATGAAAGTTAACATATGCAAAAAGAAGAAAAATGTATAAAAATATGTTGGAAATGTTAACTTCGGATTTATTTCCAAATCCCAGACGGATACAGAGGAAAAATCCCTGCTAAGTATTACTGATAATAAAGCAGCTATAAAGAAAGCATTGACGCACAGCCTTTACGCTTGTTCATGCTTTATTACATTACAACCACAGATTTTAACATAAATTCATGCAACAGACGGCCACAATGTAGTGCATAATTATGAGGAGATGGGAACATATTTATACATTTATTTTTATTTTGAACAAAACTGTGGTATATATATTTATTCAAACCCCAGAATAAGTGTGCTGAGGAATCACCTCTTGTTGGATTGTGTTTCCATCAGCTTTGCAGATTTAGAGACTGAAATGTTGCCCATTCCTTTGGCTGTGACTCACTTGAAAGAGTAGTAGAGTTGTAGAAATGTTCTTTTAACCCTGGCCTGTTAGCTTAGGTGAATAGCAATGTTTTAGTTGTTTTGAAGTTGCGCCGTCGTCTTTTAATTTTTAGAGAATTTTATTAAATTTTTTGACCCCTCTTTATTAAACTTCTCCACAACTTCTTCCCTTACCTGTCGCCTTGTATTTCATGATGCTCGTGTTTTCTGAGCCATTTACAAATGCTGGATTTGTGCAGAGATTAAATTACACACAGGACTCCATTTACTAAATGGTACTGAAGGTAAACTTGTTGCACTAGTTTTTATAGAGAGGTATCATAGAGAGAGAGAGTATGTGTGAGGTAGGTGGGGGGAGCATGAGCACAAATCCATGATACAATCATTTAATTTTAACTCTTAGGTTTTATTTGTTGTAGAAAGAATCCTTTTTGTTTTAATTCACATTTACACCGCTTGGGTATAACGTCATAAAATGTAAGAGACTTTCATAGACTTTAGTCTAAAAGTCTCTAAGACGGATAATTTATTTCTTCACAGGCACAGAAGAAAAGCAGCATAAGCAAAATCTCTCTATGTCCAGAAGAGTTCTTCTTTTACACCCTCACACTTCTACGTTTAAACAATTAAACTTGTAATAAAAAAGGGAGAGAAAAAAAGTAAACCTCTGACCCGCAGTGAGCAAGCATCTTGGTGACCACCTTGCTGCCTATAGGGAGCAGCTGCAGAAAGTAGAAGAAAAAAAAAAAAGAAAGAAAAGAAAAGAAAAAAAAAAACTGGGCAAAGTCTCACTTTGTCGCCTGTCTGCCTAGATTTGCTTTCTTGTTGTTTTTGTCCTAGCTTTTGGGCCCAAATCCTTACATGTAGGCATCCATTCAGCTGCTTTAACAAGCCTAGTGGGGCATGGACTGCACTATCTGTGGGACTTGAATCGGACCTGGCCAAGGGCGCAAATCACAGCTTGAGAAGAAGAAAGGCCCTGACAGCGGCGGGCTGGAGCAGGGCTTTCTCCCTCCTCCCCTATGCTCCTTGGTGAATTTTCTACTTTTCCTGCTCTCTGTACTGCTGTTGAGAGCTCTGACTTGGCTTGTTAAAATTAATCTCCATGCACGACGAGGGAGATGGACAGTTGTTTCTCCTGCCTGGGCTGCTGGGAGCTGTGCAGGGCGGGAGCGCTGGTGTCTCCGTGTGTGTGTGCGCGTGCGTGCGTGCGTGTGTGTGTGTCGTTTTCGACAGAGCTGGAACGTGATTCATCATGTGGTGGTCAGGAGGACTCAACAGGCATAACCACAGCCAGCCACACCGAGCCTTCTGAGACCGTGTAGTGTGCGCTACACACAGCATCGTTCCGAACAACCCTTTGGGAACGCTGTGGAGCTGGTGTGTTAAAAAAAAAAAATAAAAAAACACACAAAAAGAGTGGCTAGAGGCTGCTTGACTTCAGATAGTCTGTGCATTATGTGCATGCAGGCGTGCGTTTCTGTCGGTGTCCACAAGCGTGCTCTCTTGTGGAGTCGAGGGGGTGCAAAAGCCTAGAACGCGACTCAAGTGAAGAGATATGGGGGGAAAAAAACATGTTGTCATGCCTTCTTTACGTCTTTTTTTCCGTGGCTTTGCTGCTGGAGGAAGTTTCCGGACGTGGCTGAGGCCTCGGGTTCCTGTGAGCGGCGGCGGGGGTTAGGGAGGGCGATGGGCTCCGTCCCAGTCTCCTTCACTTTTTTTCTTCTGTCTCCTCGTAGATTCAGCTGAAGGACATGTCACCAGAACAGAGCACTGGATGAGACATGCCCACATCCTCCCCCCCTGCCTCCATTCACCTCCAAACTTCCCTCCCTTCTTCTCTCCTCCTCCTTTTTTATTGTCTTTTATCTTCCGTCCTTACAAACACAAACACATAAACTCAATTAGCTAATGATACTGGCCTGGCCATTGGGTGGTCCTAATTAACGTTTACTGGCTGCCTGATGTCAGCTTTCAGGCTGTGATTAATAACTATAGCTCCCTAAAAATAACAGAAACACACACAGATCATTTATAATCTGTCTGTGTGTTTGTTAGGCTTATATGTCATATAATTTTTTTCCACGATAATAAAGTGTATAATGTCTTCTCATTGTCTTTCTCATGTTGACCTCAAACTTTCTGTTCTGCTACAATTTTTGATAGACCAACACAAAGTAGTGCATGGATGCATTATGGAAAGACACATGGTGTTTTCAGTGCATGTTTTACATGTAAGAATCTTTGAATATTGGTGTGGATTTGCATTCATCTGTCCTGAGTCAATGCCTTGCAGTACAACCTTTCTGCAATAGTCCCGGAGGAGGCTTGTTCCTGGTTTTGCCGTGGCCTGTCACAAATATTGTGAGGTATGTCTCTACCAGCTTTGCAAATCTTGAAGCATCTAGAGACGATAATTTTTGTGCCTGTTCTTTGCACAATACCTCAAGCTCAGTGAGACTTAATGGATATTTTTTGTGAACATGATTTTAGTCTCTGTCACATAGTCTCAGTTGGATTGAGGCAGTATAAGTCGTTAATATGCTTTGATCAAAATTTTCCCTTGTAGATTTGGCCGTCTTGTTTCCAGCTGCTGTCCTGCTGGAAGGATGAACCTTTGACACATTCTCAATTGTATACAGGAGAAGTGATGGGTGGGGTTTTCAGCCAAGCATTTTGGTCAGTTTTCACCATATCAAAGATGTTCTTCCTCATATTTGTCGTGTCTTGTGACAAACTGGGTACTAGGCTGTTGTTCAACAATGGCTTTCTTTACTGCCATTCCAGAAATTCCAGATTTGTGAAACGCACGACTAATAGTTGTCACGTTGACAGATTCTCCAGTGTGAAGTGTGAATCTCTGCAGCTCCTCCTATGTTATCATTGACATTTTTGACTGATTTGTTCACTTACCTGCTAGTTTAACTACACAGGCAGGTGTTGTTAGTTTTGCATTTATATGGATTTGTTTTCATTCACGGATGATTGAACAGCACTCGCTAAGATGCTCAAAGTTTGGCATGTTGTCCAGTTTTGTAACCTAATTCCTTTTCAGGCTTCTCAACAATTTACTTTCTGATGTGCCAGGTGTGTTCCTTAGTGTCCATCATGCTGTTCGCTCGAATAAACCCGTGAGGCCTTCACACAACAGCTGTATTTTGACTTAAGTGACCTCTGCGGGTAATTTCTGATTCTCTTTGTTTTAGGTGTAAAGGATTAAAGGTGGTAAAAAACACCATGTATTATTTTCCTTCTACTCTACAATGTGATGCACTTTGTGTTTATCTTTGACATAGACAAAAGATTGGTGCAATCGGTGTGCAAAAGTTTACTAAAATACACTGAAGTTTGTGGTTGTGACGTAGCAAACCGAGGTTTGAAATCGGTTTAAGGGGCAAGAATATTTTTGCAAGGCGTTGTATCTATGACTCTAAGGACTTGACACAGCCATGAACTAAACCTGCTCTCTCTCTCTCTCTTGTTTTTTTTTTTTTTTTTTTCTTTTTTTTTTTTTCTTGGGTTTTTTTAGTGGTTTTTTTTTTTTTTTTTTTTTTTTTTTTTTTTACATTTACAAATAGCTGAACGGTTTCCCTGTCAGCCCTGGTTGTGGCAGTTGCTTCCTCCATCGCTACAGTGGGACTAATTTTGCTTGTTTTGCAAACGTTGTTTCAGGTTTTTGGCATGTGTCCCATTCGCCCCAATCTGGGCCCCACTAACAGTTTTGTTGCCCATCAGTTCACCCTGCTGTTTTCGCACAATCCCACTAAGCCTCCCAGAGATTTCCAGTGATAAAACAGTAGCGCACCTGACCCAAACACTCCGTGTGTGTGTGTGCGTGTGTGTTTGAATGTGAATGAGGTCAGTTGGGAGGGTGAACTCAGCAGTGACAGGGCTTCATATGTTAATATGCCGCACATGTGGCTCAGGCATCGGGAGGGCCGGGGTGGTCAGAGTGACCCCCTACCCGTTTCCATCCCATCCCATTCATCCCGACTGAATGTGGCTCTCCATTCACACTGCTTTCACGGTGGAGGGCGGGTGGTGGAGGATGGAGCGAGGGGATGGGGGGAGGAACCATGGCCACAGAGGGAGAGAGGTGGTCTTTCTCTTTTCCTTGGCTCAGAGAGATGGAAAAACAATTGGTGTGCAAATAGATGCGTCTTCTTATTCCTTGAGGAATCCTCCTTTCATTGCTACTCTTCCTCTTTCTCTCTCTTCCTTCCTTCCTTCCTTCCTTCTCCATCCATCCGTCCCATCATCTCTGGAGGTTCGGGGTGAGGATCATCGCTGCAAAATCCGGATTAATAAAATTACAGGCTGTGCACCTTGTGATTGTTTGTTTGTGTGTGTGCGTGTGTGTGTGTGTGTGTGTGTGTGTGTGTGTGTGTGAATGCTTGTTTGTAGACTGACAAAGGAGAAAGCCCCCCCCCTCCAAAGTGTCCTCTGTAATTTTCATAGGTCAGAACTGACAATGACCACTTTGATAGAGAAGCTGTAGAGATGTAAATCAGCCAATGGAAGGAGACAAAACAACTGTCCTCCCACTGGCCCCACCACCCAACCAAAAAAAAAAGAGGGGGTGGGGGGAATTTAGGTTTAAAAGAGTGAGTGAGAACACAAGAGAGTGAAAAGACAAGAAAGACATCCTCTCCACCTTTTTTGATGATAGTCCTCCTTTCAGATTCTCACTAGAGACGGCGGCAGTGAAGGAAGAAGAGGCCAGGGTGGGCGAGGGAGGGAGGCTAAAAGTTGATGAAGGTTCTAATTGAACTATTTCAGACCGTCCAGCTCATTCCTGGGAAAGTTTGGAGCATCTTTCCTATTGCCTGGCACCTGGAGTGGGGTCGCTGGGAATCAGAACAATGACAGTGAGGTTGGTGGGTCGCCGGAGTGTTAGTCCAGCTCAGCTCCAGACGTGGACACGCTCCAGGCCTCCCTTAATCCAATCACTACAGCAGCGCCCGGGGCTGAATAGACCCGCTGGAAAAGGGTGGGAAAACCTCCAGCAGCAGCAGTCACATTTACCATATGTGAAAATTCATAAATAGGGTGAAAGAATCAAGTGAACGCACGGGGAGATGCGGTTTGTTTTGACTTTAATACTGAAGGCAAAGACGAGGAAAATAATTTGAAGACTTCAACAAAGCAGGGAGCAAAT
This sequence comes from Poecilia formosa, assembly GCF_000485575.1. Lineage (NCBI taxonomy): Eukaryota > Metazoa > Chordata > Actinopteri > Cyprinodontiformes > Poeciliidae > Poecilia > Poecilia formosa. The sequence continues at coordinate 4,216,884 of NW_006799944.1, read as the reverse complement.
AAACATGCTTATAAATTCGTAAAGCACATATCTAAATTTTAAATACATGCAAAGTAATATATTTGAGTTGTGCCTCGGTGGAGTAGCATGGTGTAATCTGCTAAAAAAAGCGTGCAATTTTTACTTTTCCATAGCTGTGGTCTAGAGTTTGCCTTCAAAGAGTGTCCATTAGAATGGATTGAACTTTGAGGCCACCGTGCAAAATGGTATTTGTAATAGGAAAGAAGAACACTAGACACTCTATCCCCCTTTGAAACAAAGTGGTGGCAGTGTCATACTGTGGGGATGCTTTCTTGGGAAGTGCTGATAAGAGGGAGCTGAATGGAGCTAAATACGAGGAATCCAGGAGGAAAACCTTGAGAGATTTGAGACCGGGGAAGAAGTTAAGCTTTAGTTAAGTTTAGGTCAAAGTATTGCGTAACAACAGTCTAGACAAAGGCCAAAGCTAAATAGAATCTGTGGGAAGACTTGAAAATTGATGTGTACATATATTATTTCAGTAACATTGGAGACAAGAAATGAAAACAAAAATAGTCTGATTTGCAAAGCAGCGTTCTTGAAGACTTGTTGCAAAACTTGATACAACTTTACAACACAGGTGGGAGACGACACACACACAGAAAAATCCCACGACTGTATTTTACTTGCAAACGTACCTCTGCTAATGGATGTGTGGTCATTGAGTAGGGTATGTGCGGAGGGAGAGCTGCGGGGCTGTGCAAGGGCCTCCGAGTGTGAATGAGCAGTGAGGCGGTCAGGCAGACAGACAGTGGTCAGAGATAAGCAGATGAAAGCTCGGGGGATGGTTGGTGGGCGAAAGATTGATCCGTCAAAGTCTGCGGACATCCCATGTGACATTTGATACCAAACTCATGAAAAAGAATCCAGTATATATATATAAAAGGAATTTTTTTTTTCATTTTTTTCTTTTTAAAGTTAGCACAATATGTCTTACACTTGCTCAGTAATGCAACGTTTAAAAATAGCACTTTTTATTCTAACCTTATCTAATAACTTAAGCAGACTTTTTTTTTTCTCCTTTTACCCGACTCATTAAACAGATGTTGTCGGAGTTTTGTCTTAAGACAAAAGTAAGGAAAACAAAAGAAAACCCGACAGAAAAACAAGCATTCTTGTACCTGCATGAATATTTTGGTAATGGTGTGTAATTGCTTCCCTTTCTGCATTTGTATTCATTTGGAGTTTGTCTGCTTAATGTTTACATGCAGCAATACAGGCTGGGAAATTGCTATTAGATAATGAACTCAGCTCACTTCCACTAGGTGCCAAACAGCCTCGGGCTTCAGAGCAGTCAAGTAACGACAACTCCTGGGTATACAGTGCAGCTGACAACAAGCACAGATCATCCTGGAAAAGGGCAGCACACCTCATTAAAATGTATAACAGGATTTTACAGAGTGATGATGCAGTCGGGGAGCTATTCTTTAAATGCTACAGATTTATATAAGGCTGTCACAGGGATGTAATTTTTCACTATTGATTCAATTTATTTATTTTTTATTTTTTACAAAGACTTTATGGGCCGCAGTAAAACATTGATTTCAGAAATCGGGCATTATGACGGACCGTTTTGGTCAGTAAGTGGCTCACATATTCACTTCCACGGGTCCCAGTGCTGGCGCCGCCTGGAAGATACTCTCCCCTGGCTCCCGTCTGTTGTGTAGTGTAGCTTTACTGGGGGGATGTGCGCCTTGGCTTTTTGGAGAACGATGGGATCCGGTCTACTCGGAACCCCTGCGCTGTGGGAGCTGTGCACCAAGACACAGAGAGGGCTCTGTTTCACATATCTGAAGAAGATGAGCAGGAAAACGATGGCACTGAGGAATCATGAAAAAGTGTCTTTGTGTCAGAGGGTTGAAAAACAGCCCATTTAGAGTGGTCTGCCCATTAGCTGAACAAAGAAAAGGGTCTGTCTCTGAAATCTGCTGCAAAGACTATTTAGTGTGTATACTGTATCAGGGGAAGGCAAACAGGATCTTCTTTTTGCGCCCAGCTCCGGCTTTCCCGAATTTCTTCACAAAGGACTCACCCCTTTCTGTCTTTCTCTTCTGGACCTGCACTTCTCCCTGCCAACCTTTCTCTCCTCTTCATTCACCTTCTCAACTTAAATTCTGTAAAAATATGAGATTTTTTTTTTTCCAAGCGAAATCTTTCACCTGACTGAACTTTTGCTCTCCTCTGTTGACCTTCAGGTCGTTTTACTGCAAATCCCGCTTCTAGTATCGCCTCAATCCATCTCGCAGAGATCCAACATGCCGTTTTTAAATAAGGCAGGAAATACTGGTGATTGAGTCTGTTTTCAGCAGAAAATATTAGAAAAATGGTGTCTGCAGTGGTCTAGGTGCCAATCTAGCAGACTGCAGTAGCTCAACTAAAATGCCTCTGCCAAAGTCCTGATAAACAGTAGGAAAATAGATTATATCAAACCAATCAGTGCTTACGTCATTATTGCATTATGTAATTGGTCTATGCATTTAAGAGTTGCTGGTCAGGTGTGAGCCCCGTAGACCCCTCAGGTTAACAGAGACCTCCACACTCCTGTGTTCACAGCACGAGAACTTAACAAGAAGAGGCAGCATTTTTTTTCTATGCTAATGAGCTATCAAACAAATTCCCAGAAAACCTGAGATTTGGCAATTTCCTTGTTTTGTTTTGTTTTTTTTTGTTTGTTTTTTTTATGTGATGCTTACCTATAGCTTGAATTTTGAATGTGTTGTGTTTAACTTTTACCTCTGTTCCTTTATTTTTCCCATAAAGCACATTGATTTACCTTGTATGTGAACGGTAGCATTCAAATAAACTTGCCTTGCTTTGTCACGTTTTTGACACAGACGTGTTGTCTTCAAGGCCTCCAGTCGGAGGGACGCAGCTGCGGCCCGGCGCCTCCTTATTCACCACCGGGCAGCTCGGATGCAATCAACATAGTTTATTTGGGCCCATGTGTGGGACAGATCCGCACGTCTGCTCCACGAGGCGTTGCAGCAGTTTTGTCGGCGCGTTGGGTGTGTCAAAACTCATCAAGTCACGTAATTGTGAAGAATTTTAAAAATACATTAGTCGCACTTCTGAGGTATTTAAGTATTGTGCAACGTTTAAAGGCACACTTATTAAAAATCGGGTCACAGATGGGAGTGCTTATCACGTCACTGTTTGGTACTTGAAGCAACAAATCTATCCAGAGGGGAACAAACCAGAGTAGTGCGTAGTGTAGACAGAATTTTTAAAACATGTACTTTAAGTAGATTTTCTTAAAGTAAATGAATAAAATGTAAGTTTCTATACTTCAGTTCAGCTGTGATGAACTCTAAAGGTTTCCCTTCAGGGCAAAAACAGAAGAAACCACAGGAAGCTTCCTGGTGGTAAAAGATCATATGAGCTCACCTGTTTTGCTGTTACTTGCACCACTGACTCATGAACACTTGTGTGTCTGATGAACTCTGACCTGCCAGGTACATTGTTTTAAATTCTACTCCTTCACATACAATAACCGATCTGCTAATCACATTTCACCCCTTTCCTTTTTGATGCAAATTGTTTTCTTCCCATCTGAGCAAAACAGATGGAAATGTTTATAGGTGCGTACGGACCACAGAAAAATCTGTGAAAAGAGCCACTTTCATGACCAACATGTAGCATGTTGTTGTTAAATATTCATACCCCTTTAGCTTTTTGCACGTTTTGTTCAATTGTGTGCAAAGATTTCCACATATTTTATTAACATGTTTTGTGATAGACTAATAAATAATTAAGTGGACGTGTGCTAATAATGACACTTATAAATAGATATACACTGTAGAAGAAATTGTCATTTGGGTTGGTGTGGTCTCGAAATTCGTTTTGGTCAGGAATTTTTAAACAGAAAGTTGATCAAACTTTAAGTAACACACTGCTGCCATGGTAACTACTAATGCACAGAAAAACAAAGTTAAATCAATATACACCGATTTTCCGAGCAATTGGCTAAAATCCACCTTTCAAAGCCATTTTATATGCATTTCCATGTACAAAGCTTAAATCAACGACATTTTAGCTACTCTTAATTTAGAACAACTGATTATCACACAAACATTTTGTGTGTGATTTATTTAAAAACTACACTCCCAGTACACCCATCACCGATGTTGTTGATGTTCTGACCAGCTGACTGCAGCAGAGGTATTAAACTAATATCAGCCTAATCCATAAATATTTTAATACTTTTTATATTTTTCCTATATTGCCTTAGAGGGAGCCTCTAGTCAGGAAATAATCATCGTTAGCTGCTACAAGGTATAGGGAATCAATACTGGTACCTGTGATTGACACGCCAATGTTTTAAAATCCCTTGAAAGAGTTTCCAAGGTCCAGTACTTTTTTGGGAATGCAGGATACACTTCCCCCAGCCCCCTCTGATCTGCCCAACCAATGTTTTTCATTACAGAGCCGATTCTATGAAAAAGGTTCTCATGTTTTGCTGTAGCTTTAAAGCAGCCAGTACAATGTTTAGACTGTTACGTCTATACATTGTATTGAAATAGGCATTTCGACTAAGTTTGTATTATGTTCAGTCAAGTTTCAGAAGTTAATTTATTTACCCCACACAATTTTGTAAATGTTAATCATCAAATCAAAAAAATGCAAAAAATAAATAAATAAATAAATAAAAATACAAAATCTTAAGTACAAATGAACTAATTTCATCCCATTTTTATTATGGTAATAATATAAAATATGTTTGGTTAAGAGCTATAGATTGAGCAAATATACATGAAGAAACATGTACATATTTCAACTGTGAATGTAAAGACCACTGTTTTTCATCTGAAGTGTATTTGAATGTTTTTATTTAATTCTACAGGCCGTGCACTTTACAAGGGCTTTCTGGATATTACCACAGATGAAGTGGAGTTCATTTAAACAAAAGAAGATGGGCAGAGATTCAACAGAAATCATAATATTCAACTGGAATTACTGCATCCTCATGCAGCATCGAAGCCTGTCTACTCTTGTACTTAACTCAAAATTTCCTAATAATACCAATGATGTAGCTCTGAAAAGATGTTTGAAGGCAAAATTGAACAAAGCGTAACTTGGATTTTCTTAAAAATAAAAGTATGCTCTTAAAGACTAATAAAGGTCCTAATCCTCTATTCCAGCCCATCCCCTGACTTTCTTGTACTTGTAAATTTGTTTTAGCCAAGATTTGTATAGACCATTTGGACATTATTTTAACTAATTAAGCAGCGAGATTTCAATTTTTTTATTGTCTTCCGTCTGTGTAATTTAGGAAATTCTTCCCTTCAAAGAAAAACTAATTGGTATCGAATGAAAAAAATGTGTTGATCAATGCACAGTGGAAGTGCATTGGTCAAGAGATTATCTGACTGGGCAAGGGTACAGTATGGCATTACGAATTGGTAAGGCCATAGGGTGGATTGAGATGGATTCATTCATAAATTATTGTACTAGAGGGAACCAGGTTTCTTACTTTGCAGCATTCCATAGATAAAAGAACCAACATCGATCAGACGAAACATTATTCTAGCTAAAGTGAGAAACTGCTCATCTTTAAATGAAGCAATTGCCATATGCGAAAACCTACCTTTTGACACGAACATCGATGTGACTTTGGCATTTGCCATCTAGATTGACATTTTTTATTGACAAGTTATCCCACCCAACCTAGCAACCAAAGGTCTCAGTCAGTTCTGTACCCAGAACGGGACATTTTCTCCAGAAATGGGACGTTTCATACACGGCTGTGCTCCCTGTTGCATAATGCGGTGTCAGGGAATGTCGCAACCTGCTCAGGATAATCCATATAAAGCCTTTCCTCGCTCCACCAGTGTATTCACTTGCTTTACCTCACTTTTTCAGGCAGGATTTTTATATTAATGAGAATGAGTAGCTGTGTGGTCACGGAGCAAAAACAACGAGAGAAGGTTAAAGTGCGAGTTACCTTCTACAGAGACAATAAAGAACATGATGTGTAGTTGTCTGTTTGTACTTCATGGAGCTGCCCTTTATGCTCATAGATTTTCAGATGATGTTGGTGAGGAATCAATGGGACACGGCCAGCACCAGCAATGCAAGTCTTTTGGAGGAACACACAGTTAGATAATATTGGGGAATAGATTTTTCCCCAACAACCGTCCTCCCCCACACCCTTATCCCCTTCACCTTTGCCTTTTCCGTCAATGCTTACCGCAATGAATTTGCAGTCAACGGATAAAGATGGAGACATGGCAAGGGGAATTCGTGTCTGTGTGCGTGTTGACTTGTATAATGTAATTTAGATGCTTTCGAGGGTTTGTGTGTCCAGGTGTTCGCTCCACTCAACATTTACATGGATAACAACAGCAAAAACCTCCCAGAAACTTCTGTTGTCGCATTCCATACGTGTGCAGGCATGTGGAAATGGACACACACATGCACACACCCTGCTTGTGTTTTATCCCCTCCGGAATCTGGAGGAAGGTGTCAGGTCCGTCTCTGGTCTATCTCTGGCTTTGCACACAAGCTTCCCTCTCCTCCCGTCTTCCCTCAGTCTCCCACTCCTGCTCTTCCTCCTCCAGGCTTCACCATTATCTCTCTCCTTCCTCATCCTCCCTGTCTTCCTCTGTCTCCCCTGCCTCCCTCTCTTCCACTCCTCTTGGCCTCCCTCTATCTCCATGCTCCTACTCATTTCTCTCGCTCTCTCCCCCAGACCTCTCTGTCTTCTCTCTCCTCCCTCGTGTTTTTTTCCCCTCTCTTCACTCTCTCCTGTCTTCCTTCAGGTCTCTGTCTTCCCTCTCTGTCGCTAATTTTCCCAGCCTTGTTTTGCTCTCCGCTCACTTCAGCCTGCAACAATAAATTACACACAAACTCAATGTACATCTCTTTGTTCTCCCTGCCAGATAATTCAATTCATTTTAGCCAGGCTCTGCATTCTGAATGATGAATGCATTGACTGTACAATTAAACAGGGCCGTGCATTAAAGCGTTTGTAGTGAGCTCCCGTACATGTCATGCACATATACTGCCCAGGAGAAATATTCAGATGTAGCTGCAGAGGCGCACAAAGAAGAATAATTAACATTCACGTTTTTTTTTGTTTTTTTTTTTGTTTTTTTACTTATGCTCTGTATTAAACTCAAACAACACAAAAAAATAATTATGCAGGATATATACATCAGTACATTCATTTGTAAATGTAATATTACACTTTTGGTAAAAACAACAAAATGTTACCTACTATCATTTTATGCATTTAATGGATAATAACTGAGTGAACTGGAATTCTCAATCATGTAGTGAGGTGTCATGGTCAGCCTTGTTGTTTTTAAAGTGCTTTAGAAATGAAGTGGTTTGTTATGGTACGGTATGATGCGATACGATACAAAGCAATATGGTATGGTATATTACGGTGTAGTACTCTACGTTATTGTACGTTATGATGTGATACGATGCAGTGCGATATGGTAAGGTATGGTAAAATATGGTATGATACGGTACTGTATTGTAAACTAGGTGAGTTTATGAAAGAAACTGAAGGTGCTTGTATTTTGCACTTTTAATTAAACACTTTAGAGTCTCCAAGCCTTTCCAGTTTTAATCACCTCTATCATACCAGAAATGTCTTCCTTTACCTACATCTCCAGAGACAAAAATTAAGTCTGGGAATGTGAGTTTATCCTCTCCTCTTGCTAAACCTAAAACAGTCAAATAACCAATGCCTCACCTATGTATATTTTTTTCATTAAGTCATCTTGAAAAGGGGACAAGCAATAATCCTTGATGATTTCATGCCCTGATGATATTTTTGGTCTCCCTAAACTTCTGTTGTTTATGGGTCACTGAAACTGTATTGAGGGATATGTTTCTATTTACTAAACTTAAATATTTTGAATGTTTTGTTAGCCCATGCACAAATTTCTAAAGACTAATATACACTTTATTATGTAGTGCAACGCTACAGGTATACAAATATCCTGAGAAGAGAAGCTCTTTCCAGTCACCACAGACAAGAAATTCTAATAGTTTAGTCTAGTTATGGCATAGACGATATCTGAGCCCAGTTCACTTATAGAAACTGAGAATAAATCTAATTTCAGATTGATACAGAACTCTTTAATAGCTTTTTTTTTTTCATCAATGTGAAGCAGACTGGCTAATAGAGATTAAATTAACTAACGTGTAATTATAATTTAACAAATATTGTTGAGTAAGGACATAATAAAACTATGTACTTCCTCAACAAAAGTAGGTGATTTAACATCGCCTGCTTTTTGGTTCATTTCTAATGGGTTTTATCAGTAAAGGAATGCAGTGAATGTAGTATTATTTCCAACACCTTAAGGAACCAGACTGAGCTTTAGTGAATGCTGTATAAAAAGACAATCTCGTGTCTTCCATTCTAAGGTGATACATGTGAGGAACAGTCTGTATGCCTCTTAGGTGCCAGGCTTCGGAGTGAGGTGTCTTTCTAGAGGTGACCTAAGAGTCCTAGGAGACACTGGAGGTTTCCTCACTGTGGCTTCCTATAGTGTGATTAATGTTTGCTCAACAGCATCCAGTCTACATACGTTCAACTCTATGTCAAGACAGGACAGGAGTGTCAAGCAGCTCCTGCATTTCAGTGGTACGGGACAGGTTGTGACCACCTTTGCAGAGCTTGGGTGTCATTATTCTTTGGCATGTCTTTTGTATTCTGATTACTAAAATATTTCTTCATTTTTATCTTGCGTTTGGTTTATACCTTTGTTTTGAGCTTTAGGGTTAGTAGGTTTGTGCTCAGTTTTCTTGTTGTTTCCTAGTTCCCTATGTTTCTCTTCACATTATGTGTGTTTTTTGCTGTCCCTGAGTTGCTCCACATTTTCTGCATTTAATTCCTGTTAAAAATATCTCACTGTTCGAGGTTTGCGCATGTCGAGGTTTGCACATTTACAAAAAATGTAAATGTTGGTACCGTGTTGGAGTGACCTGCCAAGATCAGAATGAGAAGTAAAGTAAAAACTATGGAGACCTGAAGGGGAAGATGGTCACGGTAGTTCGGCGAACCCTCATTTCCGTCCCTAACAGGAGAAGAAAGAGAGATTTACACTGGCACCTGTGCCACACAATGTCCCGAAGACGAGCACCCAGTTTAAATGCTGCGGAATTGTGGGAAGGCAGAAGGTGATTAATGGGGCGTGTGTAAACAAAGCCCTTGAAACAAAAGCGAGAGTGTAAAGAATAGAGATAAGGCTCGACTCCAGTCAAGTTTGGCATCATCCCTCTTCCACTAACGACCTCTACTGTCGCCCAGTGATGGTGGGGGCAGTGAGGAAGAGGGGACCTCAGAATGGAAAGAAAGAGGCTGAAAGAGGACCTGACATGCACATTCATTCTTTAAATGAAAAGAGATAATTGTGAGAGGAACTGACCTGTCTTCATTCTTTGAATAAATAAAAACGCATGACCTGCCTGAAATATGGACAATGCCATTACTGATTTAATTTGAATAGACTACTTGTTATTGTGCCTTCCTGTGCTTGCCATGAATGCTAAAATAGCTGGCATGACTGAAAAACGGCACAGGGAAAATAAACTCGACCGCCATTGTTGGTGGGGGGGAAAACAACAACGACAACACCTAATTAGAATAAATATATGTGTAAAAGACGTGTCACAATGCTTTCTACTTCATGTCAAGCAATGAATTTTTTTTTTAAGATTTGTCGTTTATCAAATGTTGCCACCCTCGCTGATCCTGCATTATTAGGACTGGGATCATAAAATGAACCACTCTGAAGATGAGTTGTACCAATCGTACCACCTTTTTTTTCTCCCTCTCTTTCATCGTGGTCAAGTGCGGTAAAATGTTTAGTAAGCATGATAAATCACACCAACAAGCTCGGATTCTTAACGGCCTGCAGTTTCATTTGCGCTTTTCAATATAATGCTCTCATACAGGTCTTAATTTAGTATACTTGACAAAAGCTGACCAATTAAACTGATTGATTTCTCACCATGATGTAAGCGTGCAATAATCAACAAAGACTTGTTCTCTTTCAATTTTATGAAATACAGCCTGTCAACCTGTAGCACAGTCTTATGTTTACCTAATGATATAATGGAAGAGAAGGCGTCTGTGTCCTCCCCTCCAAATACTTCAGATAAGTCGAGTTAGCCTCCCCACTGCTCCATCCTGCAACGCTATCAGCAGGGCCGACTGGCTCATTCCAAAGAGCATCCCTCACCACATAGTGAGGAGCCTAAATCATTTAAAACACATTGCTCAGCTCTTAACGACCTGGATAGTGAGCTCATGGGGATAAACAGGGGATAAAGATGAAATCATTTGGCTTTGGAGTTTAAAATGGAGAAGCGTTTTTCTTAACACACACAAAAAAACACAAACACAATTATTGTATAAGAACCACAATGTGTTTTTTTTTTTTTTTTTTGTTTTTTTTTTTTTTTTTTTTTTTGCAATTATGGCCGTTTGTACCCCAAAATGGAGCCTGGATTGACAAGTGATTAAATCAGTTTTCTGTAATCTACACTTGGTACACTGCAAGAAGATGAGGTCATGTTAAAAATTATATCCACCAGCATGGCATGTACCTGTCAACATATTTTGGTTTAATAAGGGGCTGCGTTTGGTCACGTGTTATAAGATTCGACACCCTGAGCTGGGATCAGAAAAATCAATAATCAAAATTGTTGTAATTCAAAAAAGAATCCATGCAATTTATTTTCCTTCTATAACATTCAATGTAAGATTTCATCATTTTCTGATTATTTGTGCTCAAAAACAGCCTGCATTTCCAGAGAAATAATATATATTAAATACATGGGTGCAAAATGGTTCATTTCAGTAAATTGAGAACTCTTTATAATTCCAAAGGGTAGATCATTTCAGCCCTTTGTCGAGTTTGTTAAAGAAAATAAGTGGCATTAATAGTAAGACAAATGTACACCAAACAACTATCAGTTGATGTACATCAGAATCGATATGCCAGCGGCACAATGTGCAAAATTAGTTAGAGTTTCTATCCAGGGCTAGTTGAAGATTTATTTATTTATTTTTTTTGCAGTTGTCATGTTGAGCACTTAGATGAAACCTATAAACAACAAACGTGGCAGATCTAGAAGATAAAAATACAAAATAGCCTAAAAAAATACAACCTTGGCTTGCGTGTCATAGTATGGGGGGAAAAAAAACAAAAAAAAAAACTGAATGATGACTTTGGCAGCATAATAGTGAGGGGATGCTTTAGGATCAGAGTAAAGCTGGTTAGTATTAACAGAAGATTGATGTAGTTAAATCATGTGCAATCTTAACCTGTCGGCTTTTCACATAAATTCCCAACAAAAAAACACTGAAATTTCCCAGCATACCTTTTTTTTTTTTTTAAAGTTAAAGTGATAGGATTGCTTTTGCGAAGCACTTTACTTGCACTTACGTCATATTTGAGCTTTCTTTCAAATATCACGATGGAGTTTGTATACATTTCTGTGGAAATATATTCAGTGCGTCTGTATAAGCTCCGTCTGACTAAGAACACCGCGCAGCCACTCATCCCGTCCACTGTGCAGTGCTTCCCTGTCTCCTAGCAACTTGCCAAATGCCCGCGGCCGGCTGTTACCTTTCCGTCAGGACCCGTGATTTCTGGAGTGAGGTGACTTTCATGTGTGATGTGTGTTTCAGACCCCTCCTTCTTCCCCTCCTCCTCCTTCTCCTCTCCTCCTCATCCACTCCCTCTCCCCTCTCTCCTCCGCTCCTGCTATGGGGGGGTATAACACGCAGGAGCAGCCCTGCTGTCGAAAAGCATTGGTTCAGATTCCTGTTTGCTCTACCCCCGACGGCAATGGCTCTTTGAAAGAGGGAGGACTTGAAAGGATGGCATCGCAGTGAGTGATCACTGGATGTGCTGTAACAAGAGAAAACTCTGAGGGCGCCGTAGGAAGAGGAGACGAGAAGTCGAGAGAATGTGCGGCAGCGAGGAGAGGAAAAATAAAAATAGTATCAAAAAGATGTGAGGTGTTTTAACGGGAGGAAGGGAGAGCAGCAGATTAATGAAATAGGAAGACATTAGTCACCAGCTTGTCTGCTAATGTTCCCGCAGAAATAGGTGTGGAACTGTACTTGTCTGAAGCGACACATGCATTTTAACACACTTTACCGAGAGACTTGCGCAGGATCGTCAGAGTGTTTTGTGGCAATGGACATTTTCAACACTTCATTCACACTAAAGAGCCACTTCAATAATTCATCACTCATTCTCTGCACAGTGCCTCTCCGCGGCTGGCTAATAGTTTTCAACACCCTTTAAACTCTTTCACAAACACACACAAGCTCCTTCCCCCCCTCCCCCACCTCCTCTCTGTCTCACAAACACTCACACATCCTATTTTCTGAGATCGAGGCGGGACAAAACTTAACTTGCTTTGAAAAAAAGAAAAAAAAAAATCAACAGATATAATATGGTGGGTTTATTTCAAAGAGGAAAACTATTTTTGTATTTTTCACAGCACAGTGAACACATCAAAACTTGCCTCATGTAATTGTATTACCACAAATGTGACGCACATTTTTTTTTTTATATGCTTGGGTTGCAGTGATTTACTGGAGTCTAACAGCAGACCACTGTGACCCCATCGTGACCCTTGATGTGGCCACTCAGCAGTGCAGGGCTTGCAGACTGAAAGGGGAGGCCTTGAAGGGATTTCTGGGCTGCACTGCTTTGCAAAGTTTGGGAGGGTGAGGTCATTGGTGTTTTTTTTTTTTTTTTGCTGTTGCTGCATGTGAGTGTGCGAGCTAATATAGCCACGTGTGTGATTTTTCATTGTGTCAGGGGGATATGGGTTTGGAAAGGCTAATTTGTGGTTTAGGGCACTGGACCCTTGACGGGCACACCAAACAGGCTCGTATGCCATTTGTTACAGGACAGCCGCAACCTACATGCACAAACATGCTACAAGCCCAACCCTACCCCAGCTTCTGGTCTCGGCTGAGAGTAGTCATTTATTCAGCCGTGACTTCAGCTATGACACACACTGTGCAGCATAACCAGTCCCTGCTTGTGAGCTCTGATGTCAGTCTCTTAACGAACTTATTTACTTTCCATGTTGTACCGTATCCATTACTGTAGTGATTGTCAAATAAACATTCCAATTTAACTTTTCCACATCTCGTCACCTTGCAGCCACAGACCTTAATGTAGTGCTCTGAGATTTTATGACATAGATTGGCGAAATTAAACATTGTTGTCATAATTTCTTATCAATAAAAATATACAAAGTATGCCAAGAACTTGTATTCGACTCCTCGGACTCGATGCTTTTAAGAACCTCCCTTTTTTTTGCAACTATAACTGCAATGTTTTGGGGTATGTCTCTATTGGCTTTGGAGACATTGAAACCGACATTTCTGTAATTTCTTTTTCGCTTAAAACCCTCAAGCTCACTCATTGTGAAGCAACATGTTCCAGGTTTTGGCAAAAGTTCACATTGGGATTAGGTCTGGACTTTGACTGGCTTCTTTTAGTATGTGTTCATCTTCAGTTCTTCATAGCTGTGCATGTGAGTTTAGGGTTGTTGACCTGCTGCAAGGTGAATGTTCAGCCCAGACTCAAGTCAAACTGGGATGTGTAAATTGACAAGACACACTGATTTCCCAACACATTCTCCCACCTGAGTTATGGATATCTGCAGCTCTTCCAGAGTTACCATGGACATTGGTGAGTTCTACATATGATTCACCATGATTAGATCACTTCTGAAGGCAGTTTGTTGTGCTAGATTTTATTTCAAATTCAAAATTTTAACTTGGGTGTAAAGAAATGGGGTGAACAAAAATGCATAACACATTTTAGCTTTTATTTTTTTTGGGGGGAAAAATTCTTTTGCTTTTTTTCTTCCACAGAAATTTTTTTTTGTGAAGTGTCTCAAGACTACATTTGTTATAAATTAGTACTATGTAAATGAATTAAATACGTTGAATTCTCACGTAAAATCCTAATAAAACAAGTTTCTGGTCAGCATAATAGAATGTGAAAAAGTTATGAAAAGGGACTGTATGTAGAGTTTTTCAAAACAGCCTCGGTCTAAAATATGCATAGGCTGTTGGAATAATTTTAATTTTAAGAAAAAAAAAAGTGTGTTTCTTTTTCCCTCGTTAGTTTCCTACCATGGCATCTGAATGTATTTGAATTCACCCAAACCGGCTTTATGCAGATGGTACAGGAGATATGTGTGCTTTGTTTTCATGGTTTTAATCAGCCGAAAGCTCATTTTTCCCTCTCACTGCCCTTCCTCCGTTGTTGTTGAAACAGTTGCTCCTGATTAGAGTTCAGTCATAGGCCTTGAAAAGGTTGGAGGTTTGGTGGAGGAGGGCGAGGGGAGGCGGGGAGGGGGGGTTACAGAGGCATCAGTGACACAAATAGTTTTTCTCTTTTCTCTCCCCCCCCGGTTTCTCTTTCTTTCCCCCTTACTTAGACCCTGATGTTTCCAACCCTCTCCATCTGCAGTCTGACCTCTGCTATTCTTCACTATGATTCCTGTGTGTTCAAAGGCGGCAGGATGTCAGTAATTGGAAGGGATGTGATGGAGTCGGAGACCTCCCCCCACCCCACTCCTCTTCGTTGGAAGGCCCCTAGCACTGAAGAGGTCAGCGAGAGCCAGTTTCACACTGACATGTAGGCCTGGACGGCAGCATCCAGCCACAACATGCCCGAGGCGGCTCGATCAGCAGCAGCAGCTCTGTCAGGACATGAGCATAAAGAGCAGTGAAAGGATCTGCTGCTGCTGCTGCTGCAGTCAGGCTTCCCCTCAAAAATGTTTGCTGCACTGATTCCAGCATACAAACCTAGCTTCATGGAGCTTGGATTTCCAACTCAAGTTTATCCTTGAAGATGCAAAGCCTCCAAACTAATAACTAATACCCTGTTCTTATATTCTCTTCTGTGCTAATCTGCATTCTACCTGTTTGCCTTATAGGCTGTGGGTGCGCCTCTAATCAGCTATAATCAAATTGTCGGGCTTCAGGGAGCGCTCCCACGCGTCTCGAGCACAGACATGGCAGGGCAATTAGCACATCTCTTCACACAGGCTTAAACCACAGAAGCGTAAAAAGGCCGGCTTAAGAGGCTACTTTAACCACGTCGGCTTTAAATAAAGACGTCTGGACTGCATCAACATCAGTAAGACCACTACCGCCACTGGTCCACATCATACAACTCCTCAGTCATGCGCACAGGCAATGCATACACCCAAACGCGCTCCGACAGGGACCCCGACGCTTACACATTTACACATACAAGCAACGCCTAGATTACACGTGTGTTTACGAGGAAAGAAAAAGTCAGTGCATGCATGTGTGTGTGTGTGTGTGTGTGTGTGTGTGTGTGTGTGTGTGTGTGCGAAGGGACGTAAATTACACATTTCACGAGCACACAGAGTCAGTCTCTGCCTTCAGCATATGTCATCTTCAG
This sequence comes from Poecilia formosa, assembly GCF_000485575.1. Classification (NCBI taxonomy): domain Eukaryota; kingdom Metazoa; phylum Chordata; class Actinopteri; order Cyprinodontiformes; family Poeciliidae; genus Poecilia; species Poecilia formosa. Next base: position 4,201,426 of record NW_006799944.1, on the reverse strand, counting down.
CGGTCCATTTCGTTTGAGGGCTGTCCTGGTAAGAGTGCAAGGTTGATTTGGGGAAACACCCAGCTGACACACTAACCCCGCCTCGCTGTGACACCGAGTCGCCTCTGCTCTCCCAGAACATTACCTGGGGCTTTCCCTGTGCCATTTGGGATTACGGCTGGAACAAGTTAGTACCACACTGCCCGTCCAATGTCATGCAAAAAAAAACACGCACCCACCCCGTCCAGAGGTCCTGATATTGTACAAAGACGTGGCAAAGATGATGCCGCCTAATGTTACCGTCATGCGAACCCCATGGGGCTGTGTCTGCCTGTCATGCCCCGGGGTATGCCATGGTCGGAAACCTTTCCAGAGGGGGCAGGGCCTCCTGCTGGGCTCACAGGGCAGACCTCATCCAGCGCGTGGGCCCCTCCCGGTTTCTTAGTGCTCCTCTGAAATTCATCCAAATTTCAGTGACTTCTCCTTTCTGTCTGTCTCCTCAAATCTTTTGAGACTGAGGTTATGAATAATGCTTCAAAGTGACATTTTCATTCACACAAAGACATTGCTTTTGGTATTATGCATTTGTTAGGGTTGTAAATCAATTAATTTTTGGTGATTCCTTGTCAATTGATTTAAAAATTCTTGTAAATATTAAAATGTATGTGTAAAACATAAAAAATATTTTTTGTGAAAATTTTTTTTTATCCCAAATTTTCTGTTTTTCAACTGACTGAGCCCTCGTATCTACTGAGATATTGGGTTTCATTAAAATGTGGATGTGGGAAGATTGAAAGCCTTCACATGATTCCATGTCTGAAGGCGAAATTCATTTTTGCTGTCATGCATGTGCATGTATTTAGACTATTTTTGGGTATACTGTAGCACAGAGTTTGACTCTTATTCTGAACATTCTCAATGAAAAGAAGGAGAAAAGAAATTTCTTACCAGGAACTCAACACAGTTTTTGAATTCCTATTTTCCCTGAGTATAAATGCACAGAGAAAAGGATAGAGTGTCAGTCTTAGTTTCGCGAAAAGTGAGTGAGATTTGTGAAAGTACAGAGGGTCAGATTTCTGTTCATACACAAAACCATCTCTCGCCAGTAGAGATGCACAGATTCCAGTTTTCTGGCCGATTACCGATCTTTTAACAAACCATCGGCCGATTGTTGACCTCCCAGAATTAAGGAAATTATCTACACAATAAATTTCTGCACTCCTGTACAATGAAATAGTGGAAATGTTTGCTTCATGGAAAGGAACAACAAAAAGCTAAAGGATAAACCTATTCCATCTTTAGTGGCCTCTGTGTTATGCCCAAGTTCAGTGTTTCAGATGTCATCCTTCTTTGGGCTTTCTTGTGCTCTCTTTCTGTCTGTTTTTTTATATGTGTGCACTCAACTGAAAAGCAAAAATTGCAAAAAAAAATATAGCCACTTATTGGTAATACACATGTATTAAGTCTTTTTTAAGAACATGACTCTAATCCATGAAAGAAGAGAAGATTCAAGTGTCTTGACAGTACCCCTTGAAATCAGCAGCTCTGAAGAAAAAACAGAGAAGATAGCTTTGGGACTGTAATCTTGATCACAGACGTGTCATTTAAACTTTTAGAAATAATGCTAGCTTGTGAGCAGAACATGCCTCACTATGCCTCGCTTAAAGGTAGACGAATATTCTGCATGATTGTCTCAGCTGTAGATTCCTTAGTTTTGGTTCGGAAGTCATGACCAACTGTGTAAGTAAAAAGGTAACGGTGCAATGCTCTTTAATTTCCTAAACAAGAAACTATAGTATGCTATAGTCACAATACTTTTATTTAGGTAGGAATTAAATCAGTAACAGGAATAAGAAAAATATACTTCAATATTACTAACAGTTTCAATAATTTTACAACCGATTGTTTATACAAACCAGCAATAATCATCAGCTTAACATGTAAACATGCAGTTTAGGTTCAGTAAAGTGGCACAGGAGTGCTATCTACGTTGCCATCTCTTATCTACCAGACTGTTATGCAATGGAATAAGTACATAATAGTCTCAAATTATGCAGCATACTAAAAATAGAGCATGAGTGCAAAGCCTTCCAAACACACCAATGTAATTTATGAATGTGAACTGCTGAATATATTCATTTCAAGCCCAAACTCCTGACCGTTTTTGTGATAAAACATTTGATCAATACAAAAAACTCCTGTATCTTGATTAAGAGTTCAGCACACCTTATAAGAAGTAGTTATGAAGTGAAAATGCTTAAGAACTGATACTTCCTTTTATATATTACCACAGCAATATATAAAAAAACTGCAATATATATATATATATATATATATATTATTTTTTTAGAAACATGTTTTGTTTAAGTAGCTAGAAAAAGACGTAATGCCTTTTGGAGTTATTGGGACGTCGTTTTGTTTTTATCTTGTGCTTTTTCATAGCCAGGGTGTCTTTGTCTTTGCATTGGAGCATAAATATCTTCAGTAAACACATATTGTTGTGTGAACAGCTTGAATGCATATTCGAGTTCCTTCACACAGAACTTTCAAGCCATGCCTGAAGTGCCTTCTGGCAGTTTCCACGTCATTTGTGAAACAAATGCAGAGGACTGGCATCTCTGTGTTATATCTGTGAGCCTGCAAGGGAGGTGATAACAGAGCCAAGGTGACACATATGTGTGAAGTGCAACATTACACTCTGACCAGCAGTGGTCCGTTCCTTCTACACCTGCGTGATGCCTCCTGCATTTGTGTAGTTACACATCATTGAGGGACTTGGCTAGTTTTGTAACAGTTGATGTAGATTGGTCTTCACTCAGAACAAGACAAATTTAATTTGTGGAGATTCTATACAAACTGTGGTCTGTTTGTCAGGTGTTGATGTTGGGAATTGTTGAGGCCTTCACCATTGTCTTCTGGAGTTTCTGACGAAGCAGATCAGGCTGAATTGTATTCAGTCCACTGGAGAAATTAAAGAATATGATCCTCACAGTTTTGTCCAGATGACATTGCGTTTGTTGAAGCTGGAGTATGATGGCGTCTTCAACTCCAGGGCGATAGTCAAACTGCAGGGGAAACATTGTCTTAATTGTAGAAACGAATGCAAGTGGTAGAAACTGTTATATTACTAATGCTAGTTTCTTGTTATTAGCCTGTTTGGTAGTTGTACCTTCCACTTTGCTGTAAATTTTTCTGGGTAAGATGACTGTGTGCTTTTTGTGGGAGTCAATTCTTACTACTTGCAGCTGGAACTGGAAGCTTGCATATGAGGAAACATATTTAAACATGTCATTTAGATTAAATAAGTCTCTGATATATTCTATCACTCATTATTGTGGCATTTAGCAAATTTAGATTATTTTGTTAATTTTGACATAAAGTGAGAGACTTTAGGTGTGAGTTAACTTCAGACAGTAAGAGGAAAAAAAAGCGGATGCGTCTTTTATTAGGTGTACGTAAACTTCTGGTTTTAGCTGCATTGTGCACTTTATGTTTCCACTTGAACTAAAAGTCCTCTGGCTACTTCTGTATGTTGTTACCATAGAAAGACTATATATTCCCAAACCCCCAACCCACACTCAGGAAACAATATACACTGTGGTAATAACAAAAACAGACATTTTGTGTAAATCTGCATGTTTAAAAAAAAAAAAGATCATTCCTTCAAATTCACAAATTTTAAATCAATTATGTCCATGTAAGTTCAGAAATTAAGAATTTATTATTTGTCCTAAAAACATCTTGCATTTCCATTGAATTTCAATGTTGACAATGAAGTTTGCACATGTCTTGGATAGTTAAAAAAAAAAAAAAAAAAAGAAACATTAAAAAGACAGAATTGGTTCCAGCTGGAGTTGGGTAGCAGTGGCTGAATCACAGTGTGTTCCCACCTGCCCGTCTCATTGGAAAGTCAACTTCTATATCTGTGCTTCTGTTTTCTGGCCAGCGTGCAGCAGAGAGTTTGGGGGACTTCAGCCGGAACATCACCTGACTGTCAAGCTCTGCCCTTACACTATAATGAACTGGCCCTGAAAATCAATCTGCTGCCTCATGTTCACGCAATATCATCCATTTGATCTTGATTGTGCATCAGTGGAGCAAAACCTTCGAGCGAATGGGCAGCGGCGCATCTGTTTGCAATCCCTCTTTGTTGGCTTGATGAAGACTCAAGAGGTGAATAGTGTACATGACCTGAGCACGGCAAAAGTAAAAGAGGCATGTTGCAGGAGGTGAAACAGGAGGCGAGAGACCCGGGGAATCCAGACATCGGAGCCGGCAACTTGAGCCCGAGAGTAAGAAAAAACCTCATCCCAGGGGAGAGTGGTAGGGCTGCAGTCGGCCCAGCCAAGGTATGAGGTGTGGACCAGGTACAGGGACAAGCCAAAGTGCTCCTTTGACAGCAGGATGAGGTTTCACTTCAATGGGATTAACAGGTGAGCCAGGCTAGTGTCTTATTCAGACGTGCCGTGCGCTCCATCTCATTAGCAGAACAGTCAGATATCTGTGTATGGGATGGGCAAGATAAGGTGCGCTGTCCAGTGGCTTCAAGGGCTTCTGTATCCAAACTGCAGGCTGGCATTCAGCGCCTGCCCATTCCTTTGTTATCTCCTCACGGCCCGAGAGCAGTCAGAGAAGTGGAAGGAATGCGAGGCATTTCCAGGGCCTGATTGTGTGTATATGTGAGTATAAATGTGTGTGGCGCGAGGGGGATCGGGGTGGTGGTCAGTCAGTGGCTACTCAAAAGGACTGCAGCAGCATGATGCCTCCCGACACGCATAATGGAAGCCTTGTTTGGCGCTCCACCTTCATTCGCCTCGCCTCCCGAAGACACTGGATTTCCACAGCCTTTTCTTTCGATGTCTTTTTCCGAGGCTCGTCTCTCTTATCCCACACACACGAGCTCAAAATCCGGGCACGCACAAACCGACTTAACTAAATAGGCAAAAACTATAATTATATAAATCTTAATTAGTTTCCAGGGATTAAAAGTGTGTAGATTTGGTAAGTGAAGAAAACACTAACAGCTTGAAACCATGATTATCTTACTGCGTAGGTATAAAATTGAGGTTAATACCTGAGATGAAACAAACAGCTTAAAAGTCCCAAACCTCTCTGTGGCTGCCAGGGGATTCTGGCAAGCATCACAATGGCAGGAATTGAAATATAGTTCCATCACGTAGAGAAAACACTGAATTCTTTGCAATTTACTTCACAGGCATATTTCATTTTACTGGGTTTTATGAGGTAGAGTACATCCTCTAAATAAAAAATGATAAATCGATTGTGCAGCTGTGTCTCATACCAAAGGAAAAAAAAAAATCTGTGTTGAATGATACATAAGGTTTTCCTGTTTCCCTTTATCTCAAGTTTTGTTGCTTCCCTTATCAAGTCTACCCCTTTGTCCGCCCCAATCCCTCACAACCCGGGTTTACGCCAGTAATGTACACAGCAGTATTGGAAGGGGTGTGTGCTTAGAGCAGGATTCAGCTATTAGATAGCTCATTTGGTTAACTCATTGACTGCTATCAGATTTCAGGTCAATGACCTTAATGACCAGACAGCAAGCTCAGAGCAGGTATGGAAAGTGGAGAAATGAACACCAGCACGGATGGTATGTAGCTTGGCTTAATTGATGCTTAGACACGGGGGTGGACAGATGGCGGGATAATTCTCCGGTGGAGCTGAGTTGGGTTTCACCGCAACACATGTCAACTTGCACGAATGAGGTGCAGAAGCAACAACAAACGCAAGAAAGCTTACGTTGCAACGATAGCAACAATTATTTATAAAAAAAAAAAAAAAAAAGTCTTTTAAAGACTGCCGAGTTAGGATTGATGCAATTTCTCACAGCCTGTGATGCAGTTCTACGAGCTGTGCACACAAGCCATCAAAATCACAGTATATGCAGTAGATAGTACAACAGCAACACATGTGCAGAGCTGAGTGGTTGATTTTTGTTTAAGATTCAGTTTACATAAGCACAACCTTGAATGATTTGATTTAGCTTCGGTGCTAAGTGCAACTTGTGTTTTGAAGCAAAAATACCACTCGAAAAAACCAATTCCTGCAATTCAGACCCAAATGAAGTCCATCCTGTCGGCTAACAAACACAGGAACTATGAATAATATTTCTTACATCTGAAAGTAACAAAGGCCTCTCAATACTATGCGGTGAAAGGCTAATGCTAGCAAAAAACAGAGACTTCTCTGACATAGCTGAATGAGAATCCAGAGCCGGTGTCTTTGTATGTGCTCAGGTAAAATATTTACACCATTTGAACTTTCTCACATCAAGTTTCGAAGCATTTTATTGAAATTTTATGTAATAGACTAACAAAAACCCACATATTTTCTACAGAATGATGTTGTATGGTTTACAATAGAGATGTTGAGTTCAGGGTTGTATGCAGTGATGAGTCTCTGCAGCTCCTTCAGAGATATAACGAGTCTTTAGTTGATTCTACTTTTAAAATTATATGTGTGTGTGTGTATATATATATATATATATATATATATATATATATATATATATATATATATAGTATAATTTAATTATACCTTTAGGTGTTATATTAAGAGGAAGGCCATCTAACCATGATTTTAGTGTACATTATTATTAAATTAATTCAGTAAAGAGAAAGCTTTATGTCCTTACTACAAACCTAGTGGCTGGCAACACACTCCATTATCGGGGGGCGGGGGGGGGAATAATTTCAAAACAATTCTTTCCACTAAAAACACAAGCTGTCACCTCATCTAGCAAAGTTATTTATAGCACCTTCTTTCTGTGTCTTAATAGTCTCTGTTCTTTAAAGGAGGGAACAATCTATTCTTTCACTGACGCTACACCTTTTCTTCTGTTTGTCTATTTTTCAATTTGCTTCCTTCCTGCCCCCCTCCTCCCCTCCCCCCTTTCAGTCATTAGCATGTTGCTGATGGGGGCCGGTCATCCATTGAGCATCGCAGGGAGGTTTGGCTGCGGCTGCACCGGGCCTGTCAGGGCAGGTCATTAAGAAAACGACGGGTCGTGGAATACACAGACAAGGTTGATTGGTTTCCTGCAGCCGTCAGCAGAGCCCTGCAGCATCTCCTGACCCTCGAACCCCATCTAACCTGCACATCCACATCTATACACAAATATTCACACACCACATGCACCTGCACAACGGAGCTACAGAGAGTGTAAATCACTGACTTTACAGAGACTTTCAAAAGTGTTCGTGCCCGACATTTCGTCGTGTGTCATCTAATTTGGATTTTGTGTGATGGACTAACACTTCACACGTATTTCAAAGTTTTGTTTAGAAATGAAAATGTGTGGCATACAGTTCGATTCAGCACAAATCTGGCTTTTGTGGATAGTGTCAAGAAGAAACCCATTGTTGAAAGAAACCTAAAACAAGTCCTGCACAAGCTTTTGTGGAAGAAGTTGATCTGGTCAAATTGGACCAAAGTTTAACTTTTTGGCCTACCTGTAAATCATGTGTACATAAAAAACACATCATCTTTACTAAAAAAAAACAAATTGGTGGCAGCTGTGCTCTACTTCATTAAGTAAAGAATTGATAAAAAAGACAGTTGGATCCACTAGATGGGAATCTGTCCAAAAGAGTTGAGGTTGAGGTTCACCTTCATCACTGACAAAAAGTTAAAGACTAGAAACAACAAAGCAACCTTGACCCTGATCCATAAACAACCAACCTGTTGCCAGTTTTTACATTGTCTGGTTATAGTTGCCGCTAAGGCCTCTTTCCTGCTGTAACTGCTCTAAAAGCCTGGTCCACACAGGGTCCAAAGGAGTACAGAGAAGAAAACCTCAGCTTTCTTTTTTTTCTTCTTTTTTTTTGAAAGGTCACGTATGGAATTGAATATGGTCGTTTGCAGGAATGGGTTAAGTCATGCGTGCGCAGACGGTAGGCTACCCAGCATTCGTCTTTGCTGTCTGTTGTGCTGAGAATGTCAAACCCAGAGGCTCTGACATCCACCCCTTGCTTCATGCCCCCTTCCCTGCGTGTCAACCCCCTCCCACCCCAAACCCTTCCCCACCTCTCAACCCCCGGTCTCTTGCAGCCCTGGCCTACCTGATGAACAGAGCCTCCCGCCTGGGGCGTCTGTGGACCAAATGAGTTCTATAATAATGTTACTTCAAATGTCAAAGGCAGGGCTATTAGCGTTGTGTGTGTTCCCGGGTGTTGTGCGTGTTGTTTGGGGGAGCGGAGCCTATTGTGCAGCTGCCACAGCTTTCCCTCCATCCCTCAGTGTAATCCAATGCATTAATGTGTAAAAATGCCATTTAGCACAACACCACTGACTGCAGGCTGGTTAGTAGATGCTGATAGATGGATAGGGTTTGACTGACACATTCTGGCTGTTTCCTGTCTCTGGGTGTTTATGACAAACACACAATATTCCTCAGGGCCTTGGCTCAGTTATCGAAACACATCTATAATTTTTTGGAAAAGATACGCACCAATTTAGGGAGGAAATAAAAAAAACAGCGCAACAACACACATTTACACACAGATATTGCACAAGCTCTAGTGTTAACCCAATATAATTGCTAATGGAACCTGTCTTAAAGGTGAAGTGGTGTTAACCTTTGATCAACCATGGGCCTAGCCACTTATAGGCTAGATAGCATCATTACATTTCGCCCACTTAATCATCAGCATCTGACTGAGCAATTTCACACCCATGACACTGAAAAATGCACAAGCAGAGGTGAATTGAAACACAATACCTTTCAGAAAGGTTTTAAAAAAACAAAACAAAACAAAAAAAAAGACCCTGTGCCAAAAACAAACAATCTCTCTTTAAGCATAACTTAATTCCAATAATTCATGGTAACAACACCATGCACATCTGGAGAGTGGATGTTTTGCAGCTTGTGCCAGAGATCCAGTCCAAAGTGTTCCTACTATCCAGTTTAAAGACAGCTGGCTTTCGGAGCTAGAAGTCAGACTTGCTGGAATTGCAACGGCACAACAGAGACAACCAGGCGGCAATTAAGATGTTAATAGATAGCTTCATAAGAACAACAAACTGTGGCGGAGGAGGCGGAGGAAAAGACCCAAACCACAACAGATTTCCGAGACTTCTAATTGATAGCGATGGCAATTAAAGAGTAATTCAGCTCATTTCCTGCTGCAGCTATCGCACTGTTTTCCTCCCTTTTTTTCCCCTCTCATTCATTGTTCTTTTAATACGCATGTCCAATTTCACAGTTTTTTACAAAAACCAATGAAAAACGGGAGGAAACGACTGGTTTTCTTCCTCAGCAGTGAGTGAAAGTGCCAAATTACTGGAATTTACAGTGCTACAACCACAGACTTTAATATATTTTAGAGTGATTTTTATAGGACTGACACATAAAAAGTTGCTAATGCTTGTGAAGGTGGAGGAAAAATAATTCTTTTACATGTATTCAGCGACCTCTTTTAAACTGATACCCCAAAATAAAACCCCATGCGCTGAGTTTCTATCAGAGGACACTTAATCATAAAACGGAGTTCACATGTAGATAATCTAATCTAAATATAAATCCAGCTCACAAAACACCCTTCAATCCATCATTCATAAATGAAAAGACTAAGATACAACTGCAGACCTGCAGTCAGTTAATCAGAGTTGCAGGCAACAGATCTATGGTAACTTTGTAGGAGCTGCAGAGAGCCACTGCTCAGGTGGGAGAATCTGTTGACAGGAAAGTCATTGATCATGCACTCTGCAATTGCGGTTTTATAGTTGAATGAAGAACAGAAAGTCAATGTTGAAAGAAAGCCAGCTCTGTTACTGTTTGCAGTTTTCCTCAAAGTTTTTTAGCAAGCATGTGAAAGAAAGTGAAATGAAACAATTGCTGAAGTTTTTGATCTATGCGCTGAAACAGTGAAACTGTGTGTGTGTGTGTGTGTGTGTGTGCGTGCGTGTGTGTGCGTGTGTGTGTGTGTGTGTGTGTGTGTGTGTGTGGTGTAACCTCACACTGAACACACCATGCCCACGATGCAACATAATGGTGGCACATTGGGCTTTTTTCATCAGGGACAGGGAAGCTGGTCAACATTGAAGAATGGACAGAAATCTAAGTATCTAGATATGCAAAATCCATTTACCGTTTACTTTCAACTCTAATTACGTTGAAAGGTGATTCTGCAAAGTATTGACTGAGGTGGGCTGAATACAATTATGCACCACTTTGTGTTGGTTTATCACATAAAAGCCAAATGAAATACAGAAAAACGTGTGGCTGCGTTGTGATAAAACAGAGAAAAGCTTAACTAGTGCAAATAATTTTGTTTCCATTGCTTAGGGATATCATGGATTTTTTTTTTTTTTTTTTTTTTTTTTTGTGGAGACACACTTGCTTTGCATTCATATGCGCCGATACCTTTTTTTGCCTATGTGTAAGAGATAATATGGCTCTGCACCAAGACAGGGCCAGGTAAATGATAGCAGCTCTAATTAACAGGGTGGTGGCTCCTTTGCTGAACTGCTCCGGAGACAAGTCGTCAGGGACGCTGCGGTGCCCTGCTCAGTGGGGAGGACTCAGAAAAACAGCTTTAATTGGTGGCAGTTATTTATAGACAAAGCACCTCTTCCAAGGTTAGTGGGTTAAGTCTGTTAAGTCGTCGGCTGCAATCTAACTGGGATCAGCTTATCTCAACTTAATGCAGACACGCGCCTGCACAGAACACACTCGCACTCGCATGCTTGCAGATGACCGTGTATGCACACAGCCAACTGAATCCAATGAGTGAGAGAGAGTGAAGGTGGGAAGTGTGTTTAGGATGCATGTGTTTGCATAGCTCTATCATTTCTGAATAAATAAATAAGCAACAGCAGAAAGATATGCATGTTAGGCTCAGTGGGTAATACTTAGGTATGAGTGTGTGGGTGTATGGTTAGCCGTTCATGTCCGTCTCTGTGTTGACCTGTCCAATCTGTCCCCCTCCTCTCACCCATTAAACCACAGGAGGTGGGCACCAACCCCCCCCCAACTGGTTCTGTTTGCAGGGTTATTATAGTACCCTTGTATCAAAAGAGTTTCAAATAATATATTAAGTCTAACACAGCTTTATGTAAGGGTGCTATAAACCATTTTGGCATTAAAAGCATGCTGGCTTTTTTATACTCGCAGCTTCTGGATTTGTCTGCCCAACCTTTTCTCGTTTCCAAGGTGCCAAACACTGCTGCTGGGTTGAAACACTCAAAAGGTTCCGTTGGGCCTCCAAGCTGTGACGATATTTGATGCCAGAAGCAGCCTCTCTTTGATTAATAAGTGACTAACTCCACATAAAGAAGAGGGGAGGGGATTCTGGAATAAGTCGGAGAACATTTGTTAAGTAAACCTTAGTCGTGTATGTGGCTGCTGTTTTTATTTCCTCCTTGAATTTCTAGCTTTGCTCTAGTCTGACTCACCAGAGGTCATCCACAGGGACGGGCCTGCCAGATAAACTCCTTATACTCGTATACTTGCCCACCATTTCCGCCGCATCCTGTGCCCACTTGATATCTTTGTACAGTATCACTGTCACCATGGCTGACGCTCTTGTGATTAGTTTGAAGAGATTTGACTAAATCAGAGCCTTGCCTTGTTCTAGAATATACAATATGTACTCTACGTATGACCACTTAGGGCAGAAAAAGGTTTTTAATACACATTTATTTTCAGAAGGATTTACTCAGATGGTGTCGGCCTGTCCGACAGGCTAATCGTCTGCGTGACTGCTGCACTGACATGTAAGGTGAAAACATAAAAAAATCCATCCAAATGGATTTTAAAACTAATTAAAACTAATTAAAAATATATATTTATACATTTTTACTTTCTGATGATCATTAATACTTTTCAGTAATAGTTCTGTGGTGAAATGAAATATATAGAATCAGATTTATCCAGTTTGTCATATAGGCAAACTGGATAAATACAGTTTGCCTGGATAACTGTATTTATCCAGTTT